>NC_072733.1:78213460-78309990 GCF_026930045.1 Uloborus diversus
GGGGGATATGTAAGAGGTAAAAATGTCGCGTAAAAATGAATAAGTGAAAGGGAGGGGGGGGGGTTCACTAGCGGTTTCTTTATAATATCTGATACCAGGGTCCACCGACTGATGACAGGCCCTGATGTTAAGCAAATTGTGATTTAAAAAAAGGACAAAAAGAAAAAAAAATTCGAAGTGAAAAGCAACGCATGTTTTTTTTTTCCGGCAAAATTAATTTATTTTAAGGATTTAAAATTTTTACTCGTTTCATACTTTTGCGCCATTCTAATTTCGCCCCAATTCTTTTAAATCACGTATCGCTAACGTAATAACTTACGCTTGACGATTCTACAATGACTTTTTTACTACCCTTTAGCAATGAACCATCGTACAAATGAGGCTTAATTACCTCCCTTTCAGCGCTTCCGCAGAGGGGAGAGAAGAGAGAAAACATCTTCACCTCCGGATTCGCATTGCAAATGCAGCGACATCAGCATTGGCGATTTAGTGCCTTTTCGATCATTCAAGCACGCTTTTTCCCAAACTTGTCTCGCCAACCTGTTCCTTAATGTCGGCTTCTTGGTCGAACCACTTTTTCGTCAGGGGTCGAAAGGAAGGTTACACACGTTTCTACCGGAGTGGAACATCTTTGCGTGTGAACTATCTTTGCCCGAACCATCTCTAAACGTCTTGCGGAAGTAAATCTGCAGTCCAAGCGCCCTTTTCGTGTACTCCCTTAAACACCAAAACATGGCAACTCCGTCTGCAATGGTGCGAAGCCAGAGCGATGTGGGGTGTCACTGATTGGCAAAAGGTGGTGCTCAGTGATGAATCCCAATTCGTTTTGGGGTCAGATGGTATCCGCTCACGGATGTGGAGGCGCTCGGGAGGAAAGAACCCCTCCACCCATTCTATCACACGACACACTACCCGCACAGCGGGCATAGTGGTCTGGGAGGCTATAGCACTGATCATGTTAAACTTCATCACAATGTTTGGTTTTGCATATATTTGGGCTTCGTAGAATTTTTTTCTAAGTCATAGCATTTAGTTAAAAAAAAAAAAAAAATCTGATTTTTCTCCCCCCCCCCTTGCGAGTTCAAGCAACATTTTTCAAAAAAGTGTTTCCAGGTTAGTTTTTATTATTTTTTCAATAATAATTAATTTTTCATGCATAGTTTAACATAAAGTTAATGTAACAATAAGAATTTTTGTACATAGTATAATTGATAAGTGTTTAAGAGGAGGGGCCCCATTTACCCCGTTAATTTTTGCTATAAGTGACAAGCGGGTCCTCCTATAATAATGGTTATTTCAAAATCAAAAACAACTCTAATTAAATATTTGTAATTGTGAAATACAAGACAACTATGATGTCCTAGTAGGAATTGATAGTTCAGCTACAAAAACTGCTAAACCTGGTGGTTATGTATTTGTTAAACTTACGTCAAAGTAAACCATAAAGTATCATGTAGGTCTAAATGTTGAAAGTTGATGATAAATAGATGCGTTTACAAAAATATAATTCATACTAAAAATGTGTATACTTAATCAAGTATAACCTACATACCCCTTTTTTAGATATGCTTGTTTTAAATTTAAATAAAAGGGGGATGACCCACTTACCCCTTATTATGGGGTAAGTGGGACACCCATCTGGTTTTTTAAAAAATACAGTCGTTAATAGTATACAGTGGCTCCCAAAAGTGTTCGTACATCGACGACTTTCAATGAAATAGGCCCTTATCCATTGGTTAGAATTAATATTTCGGAACAGGCAAAAAAATTTTAGGTGAAAGTTAAATGTACAAATTTTCATTTACCTCTGCAGAAACTTTTACAGCACTCAAATGTGTATTTTTCATAATTTTTTTAATTGTAAATCTCCGATCACGCTTTGTCAACTTTGTCGGTTGATCTTTTCTTACCTTGTTTTCTGTCCGATTCTTTTCTTTTAAGCATTTTATCAAGCACTTTACTATAGAATGGAATAAGTTAACTAGTTTAGAGACATTTCAAACCAATTTATCGCTACTGTGGGGAAAAAATTAAACTTTCGAATGGTGTTTGTGTTTTTTTTTTTTTTGAATACCAGCCATTTTAAAGTAATAAGCACAATATTAAGGAATAAATAAACAAAACATTAAATCCAAATGACCTTTAAGGGTTTTTTTCTTCTAAACTTTTGTATAAGGTTTCAGAAACAGACTATTCTCAAAAGGGGTCCCTTTTACCCCATCCAACCCTACTTTAAACATTATTTCTTTTCTGAGGACAAATAAATGCTCTTTGCATTTTGCAATGTATTGCACGCCTCTCCAATTTAATTTTCATTTTTAATCACATGCAGTACCTAATTATGCTTGAATTCGAATTAATACTGAAAAATAATGCAATTAATGTTAAAGCAGAATAAATTATGTAAGCTTATAAAGATGCAATTTCCAACACATAAGAACGAAGGAACCTGATTACTATAGCACTGTAAAACATTTTTGGAACTGTAAAACAAGCAAATGCGTATACCCCCACAAGTGATGCACATGTTACTCGTTTTAGTCACAACACAAAACTTAGACAAATAGTTCCGACACTCTTCGTAGCTGTCGGATGTACGTATTATTAACCATTTTTGTATCCAATTTAATGAAGCAGCGTCCTACTGAATAACTTTAACCTCCACAACACCTAATAAAAGAAAGAAATTTAATTAAAACGAGCTGATGTGAGCATCACATGACTTCCTTTTACTCCAATTTAATGATAACAGTGCCTCGGAGTAAGCAAAGAAACACTTTAAATGTTTTCACCCCAAATTTTGTTTGAGAATCGAAGCAAAGAAAACGTTTTATACTCATAAATTTTCCCAATGTTGGCAGTTTCAATGTCATTCAATGGTAAACTCTCGAAATATGGCCAAATTGAAACCAAAATTTAAAAAAAAAACCGCCAAATTTTTTGCCAGGTTGGCGACAAAACTTGGCGACCAAAAGCTTGGCGATATATTGCCAAGTGTTTGCCAAATTATATCAGCACTTGAGTTTGCATTGAAATTAGCAATGATTTTACCCCAAAAAAGTGTAAAAGACCCCCTTTGGAACATTTGAATGCGACCAAAAGGGAAGGTGCACAACTAGACCCCACTAGGAGTCTACGTACCAAATTTTAACTTTCTAGGACATACCGTTTTTGAGTTATGCGAGATACATACGCACATACGTATATACACACACATATACGCACATACAAACGTGCATGCGGACGTCACGAGAAAAGTCGTTGTTATTAACTCGGGGATCGTCAAAATGGATACTTCGGATCTCTGTACGTTCTGAGGCATATATCTACGCGTGGTCGAGTTGAAAAAAAAAAAAAACTCAATATTCATTCGGGGGCGAGCAAAATGGAAATTAAGGCCGATTTTTGAGTGAAATTTTTTTCGCGAATGCAATACTTCCTTTTTTGTAAAAGGAAATAAAAAGACAGCTTGGATCATTCTTCTTAAAATGTAGTGGAAAAGTATAACCAGTACTATCACTTAGTAAACATTTCGCAATATCTTAAATTTCAGATCATCTGAGTAAAACAAACCATGTTCATATTGCCCAACATTCCCATATACTTCTATTCCCTACTCAGTAAACAGGAGTTAAGCAGTCGAAAAAATTAAAACAGCTGAAAGTTTTACTCACTGCTATTTTCAAAAGTCATTATTGGTGATCACATTTTTTTACAATCATCTGTCAATATTGTATAAAATTTTAACTTTTTGATGATTTAGATGAATATGATACAAATGGTTCAATTATTTTTTTTCCGCATGATACCAAAGGAATGTATTTTCACGACTGAGAAAATCCTACGTGACGAGATCAACTTGGAGGGAAAATTGCATACAAGCTGATTCAAACTTAAAATGAATCGCTCTCTAGAGCAAAAAAAAAAAAAAAAAATTAATATCTCTATTTACTTCTTTGAACTTAAAGATCAATTATAATTATGTGTGAATACTATGTATGTACGTGTGTATGTTCATATATATATATATATATATATATATATATATATATATATATATATATATATATATATATATATATATATATATATATATATATATATATATATATATATATATATATATATATATATATATATATATATATATACAAGTATATAATAACATATAGTTTTTTTAAACGAAGATGATTTTATATATATAGAAGTATATTTTTTAAAGTTAATAATTATGTAAGGAAAATCAACAGAATTTCGTAAAAAATGGGCTCATTCTTCATGTTTGCATAATTTTCCAATTGCTTTTATGTTCAAATAAAAAGCTTTAGAAGAACTGCCTGTTTATTCACTTCTTTAATCCTCCGCAATGGGTGAGCTAAAAATGTCCCACTTTCACAGAAAAAGTAAAAAAGTTTCTGAAGTTAAAATGTGTTTTACCCTTTATATCATGGTCCTACCGAAAATTGCGTGGTGATTTATGCGAAATAGTATTGTTCCGGTTGTGAAAGGGATTTTCTCGTCAATTCCGTTTATTCACGTATGATCAATAAAACCTTGAAACTCCGCCAGCATTTAACAAATTCTGAGATTCTTTGGTGGTTAATAATACGAAACGTGGTTATACCTGTCAAAATATTCTTAGAATATAGCTTTCTAGGTAATGGATATTTCTTGATATGATATGATAAATACAATTTATGTAGGGTCTGAGAGCATGTGATTAATAGCGCAGAAAATTGCGTGATATTTTCTTCCCTTAGAATTGCTCAAAATGTTGGTTATTTTACACATCAAAAAATTTCATCGCTTTAAAAAATTCGAAAAACTTTGATTAATAAAATAGCATTGCAAGTTGTTCAAAAAAAAAAAAAAAGAAAAACCCGTTAAACACCGTGAAATAAAATGAAAATTAACAGTATTATGTAAATTTATCGCTGCAGCGGACTTTTCATAGTTAGTACCTAAAACACATAAAATAGTTTGGAATAAAAAAAAATGGTATATAATCTATATTATTTTATAAGAATGTATCCCGCAGTGAGAAAAATTTTTTTATGTCTAGATTTTATACTGCTGAGGATAGGCAAAGAGCAGTAACCGCATTTTTTTAATTTTTCTTTTGTTTGCATTTCCGTCATATAATGTATGTTAGCTTTATTGTACAAGCTTGCTTATTTGGTTTCTGCAGAAAAAAAGGGCTAAAAAAACATCTAATTGCAAAATTCCCTTTTGTTAAACTGAATCCAAAACGCGTTTTTTCAAATGTCTCGAAAACTCACTTCTGCAGATAGTGCCGTTTACCTGCCCACGGCAATATAAAACAATATAACGAATTCAAGTTTAATGCTTCATTTAAAGCACAAAAATATTTTTCCCACAAAAAATAATAATTATCTTCATTGTTTTTACATATAAATTTATTTCCTTTTTATTTCTTTAGGTAGTTTACATCCTAATTTTGAGCTTACAGTAATGCTCCGTTTTTAATGAAGTTACTTAAGTTGGAATATTATGCTCGACATTGAATTACCATCTATTAACGTGTTGGGATTCCGTACTGTTTTTCATAAGCATAAATAATAATGGCGAATGAACGAACGAATTAAATTTGAGCTATATTTGGGCACTATACCTGTCATGGGCGTAGCCGGGATACTCGTTAGGGAGAGGCAAGCATAGGCGCCACAAGATAATGATTTTAGTTAACCCCATCCCCAGTGAGAACCTCGGAAATTACTTGAAATTATATTCCTCCTCTCCCCCTAAAAAACATTTTGTACGTCAACAACACGTCGTACCAAAAATAAAGATTTTTTGGTACGACGAGGGCAGAAAAGCTCTCACCTAGAAATGTTTCGAAACTGAAGTTCAAAAATTGCAATTTTAAATTATCTTTGCTGACATTTGGAAGGAGCATGGGAGTCAGAGGTTCTCTTCTAGGGAGGAGCAGTTGCCCCTTCCTTTCCCCCTCTGGCTACGCCCATAATACCTGTGGATCAAGAGAGCCAATAAAACAATCAGATTGTTATTTTTATACCAGTATATTTCTACTGAACAAGTAATGTTACTTTCTATTTCTATCAAGGAAATCAAATATTAAGTTTACAACAGTATACACTTACCAACATGATTCCTTAATTCCTCTGTCGATATTTGGCTCATCGTTTACCTTTTCGGACATAGACATTAGACGTTGATACTGAGGAGCACACTTTTCTTCTGACAAGGATATGTTTTTAAAGCAAGGAGCATAAAGTAAATAAGCTAACGAGGAAAAAATAATTTTATTAGAATTTTCCCAATGGTGTGCTATGGGTTTCATAAATTTAAAACTCAGTTTTAAAGCTTTATTGTTGCATCTATGCCGACACAAGAAGCAGTGGTTTATGTTTTGTTTGCATAAAAACTTTCCAATAAAAATAATGTAAGTTGCTGCAAGTGCGTCCACAGGGTAAAGGCGTTCCCTGAGCGTTATGTGAATGCTGACCTGAATAAACTTCTACCATACATCGAATAGGTTCGGTAATTTGTCTTGTGACAATTCCTATTACTTGAAATCAGCACTAGTTTGCACAGATAAATACAATCAGTGATAAGTTACATGTCTTGTAAGAAGCTGTAGTCTAAAGATTGATCACCTAGGAGTTTTGTTTTCATGTAAAATAAATTGAAGTCAGCAAAGGCAAGTTGTTTCTTTTTAGGTATGCTTACTAATATCATACATATGTAGTTTATTTTGATTAGAAAAGGTAACCAAATGTTGTTTATACGAGGGTTTGCACTTGTCCCTCCGTAAAAGTAAGATGGGGCAAATGCGTTTCCTATTGTGGGGCAGGTGTTATCCTTGTAATTTGTTTTTAATGTAGTTTGTGGTTCTAATTTTCAACTCTTTCTTTATTATTTTCCTTAAGCTCCAACTGTGTATTTATTTTTAAAAATTGTTCAAACCTATGTTTCGTTTGAATAAAAAAAATTTATTCCATTTGATTATGAAGTCCTAGTTTAACCTTTGAGGAAAATAATCATCCATCTGAATGGTCAACGCATGACTTAATTTTACTCAAATTATTGTTTTTAATGAACAGAAACAGGCCATGACTATAGACCACCATTTGATTTCCGATTAGGGTCATTCCATAGTGACTAACGTAACATTCGCAGCTGATTTTCAAACTCTTTTTACTTACACCGGGAGTAAAAATAAATGTGTTTTGGTTTAATATGCAGATTTAAAATGTACAAGGTGACTATTTTTCATTTCTACCAAGAATTTGAAGCAAAATAAGCGCTGGCAGGTGTCTTTTTACCAAAAAAGGCATCGTGACTAACGTAACATTTTTGCAACCCTGAGAAACAATGCTTATGTTACGAGGCAAATTTTTCTAAAACTTACACAGGCTTTAAAAATTGGCCGATATATTTGTAAGAGGCAAACAATCTATTTTTGAAATGTACTGCAGATTTATTACAGATGAATCGTTTTTGGCCCTTAATGGTACTTTTACGAAAAACTGTGTGTGACTAACGTAACCATCGAATAACAAACAATAAATGGGTATAAAAAACTTTTTGTAATTAATCTCTTACATTACTTTTACACTTTTTAGGAACTTTCTTTGTGTTGTATTATGGTTCTTTCTTTACTTTTTTTCCATATTAGTGTAAGAAATAGAATGGAAAAATTCAGTTCAATTAACCCAATTTGATGTGAAAAAAAAAATTTAAAAAAAAAATGCTTTTACAAACTGAATAACATTCTTTTGGGCTAATTAAATCCTAAATATCTCTTAAAAAAAAAAAAAAAAAAAAAAAAAAAAAAAAAAAACTTTATGCAAGTTGATAGTTTCACCGAACTCTAGTATTCTGCATATATACTAGTTATCGTCATAAGAAACTCCTAGTACGTTTCAATGGCATATTATTTTTTAAGGTTTACTGATTCATCGGACGAATAGTGTTTTGCATCCTTTTGAATTAAAATGTAATATTGAAAAAAAAAAAATCGAACGTTATTGCAGAATGCATTTTAATTCCAGATATCACCGCATATGTTTGAATTTCTAAATGATTATTCTTGCATTTTCTGAAATATATGGCAGCAGCACTTATTGTCACTGTAGCACGTAACATCTTCAAATGTTTTCCAGCGAGCAGCCATTACTTCACTTTAATAATAGGTGGAGCTGTATTTTCTAATAAATAGAGGCGTTCTCTTTTGTTAAGACTGTATTTCTATTATCTTAATTTTTAAGCTTGGATTCCTGCGTTAAATGCACATTCAGCAGAGTATTCATTTTGCTTTGCTCACCTTTTTTCTTTTTTAATAATTCTTTAAATTGGAAGTATCTTTTTAAAGACTTGCAAAAAAAGTGTTTTTCTAAGTAAACAGAAGGTCTACAATGTAATAATATTACTGGTATTTTTCACCCTTTATATTTGTAATCAATATAGAATGCCTACATATTCAAAATTGTTCATGAAAACTTATTTAAATTAAATAAGTTTTTAATATTAACAGTCATTTTTAAAATGTTACGTTAGTCAAATGCAAACTGTTACGTTAGTCACAGCTCAAATGTTACGTTAGTCACACTAATTATTTTATATCTACTAATACTAAAATAAATATTTTGCACTTTTTAAGTAGCTATGACACTGATGTAAGAAAATAAAAAGTGCTGTTTCATTGAATCATCTGGTTCAGTTTTTAAGCAGAAAATAGTACATTTTCGTGACTAACGTAACGTAAATATTTTCAGTGAAATAACCAAACTAATTAAAATACTTATCTTATAATGTATGCAAAAAGAACAGTCAATTTTATTGGGCCAACATCTTATCATTTAGAATAAACATAGTTCTTTTAAAAATTTGCAAAAAAAATTACATTACACAAGAAAACATAGACGCGCGTTTTTCGCACATGCTAAGTCTTTTCTACAACCTCGCACGTTTAGAGCCAGAAGAAAAACACCGAATGAAATTTTTACAAACTGTTACTGGATTAAAGTACTAGATAGTATGCTGGATGAAATGATAGGTCACAATTAGGCTTTGTAGAAAAAAAAAGTCTGAGATTGAGGTTGACATTTCTTTGGAATGACCCATTATTTCAATATCACTTCCGAAATAAGGAATTAAAACTTTATATTTCTCAGTTTCCTGCGGGTGAAGAATGCTAATTTTTAATAAATGTAAAACATTATACAGATTTTTCTTTTCTCATTATATTCGGTATAATATCCTATTTAATAATCCACATTTTTATCCTCTTCTCCTTCATTAAACTCCGAAACTTTTACCAGATAAAATAGCTCAGGAAATAGGATCAAGTTAGTTAATTTTGTTGGAAGGAGATGATCAACTTACCTAAAAGAAAAAAAATAAAGGCAATACCTTGAAACGTAGAGGAAGAGAAAATTACAATTGATGATCTCACAAACCATTTAGAACTTATCCCCATCTGAAAGATACGAAACCTTAATCCTGATCTAATACAGAAGAGAATTGCGAGAACCTTTGCTATGACTTTTTAATATCGCTTAGAAATACCAGAGATTCGATTTCTATAAATTACTCAAGCTGTTCTTGATAAAATACTTCAGAATTAACCACGTTTAAAAATAACACTGCATATAAAATCACTAATCTTATTTAGTTATTATAGCTGCTAATGATATATATATATATATATATATATATATATATATATATATATATATATATATATATATATATATATATATATATATATATATATATCGTGCAAAAAATTATTTAGGATTGATTAAAGTGATTAAAATATAGGCCACATTTACATGAATTTTCAGTTAAATATGTAACCAGTTTATCTACAAATGTAGTATAAAAAACGTCAATCTTCTTACTATTGTTAAAATCAGCGAGACTTTGTCCGTTTGTGTGTCTGTAACAGCATCTTCTCGAGAACAGAAGCTAGCAAAAATTAATCCAGGCAACGAAATACTTGCAATTTTTCGGGGTGCCTCATACGTCCAGTCTCACCTTTGTACGACTTAAGTTAGCGGAGATAAGAATTAAAACATCAATCCTCTGAGACTTTTACCTGCTTCGAAAATTCAGCAACTGGCGATTTTCTATTACAAATATTAACCTTGGGCCAATAAAACCTGGTTTGAGCAAAAATGGATTAAGTGAGACGCGCTGTAGAGAGAAGGCGATTAATTAATGTACTGCTGAGCAATTAATGTACCGCCGAAGTCGACAAGAAAAGGGCGAATCTCCGAAGTAGACTATTGAAGACGGTGTACACTGGAGTGAATTGTCTTGCACTTCCTTTTTTTTTTTGAATTTTCGATGTAAGAATTTTCATTTGTTTCATCTTTGGGTTATTTAAGCGGATCACATTTAATCGCAGCTTGATTCTCCCTATCCTCCAACAACTGTACTAAAATAGCACACTGCCCCTCCCTCCCCCTCGCCCCCACACTTTTCCGGAACGAAATTAATACTCAAAACTGGCTAATTCCCATGGATATCTCAGATATATATATTTTTTTCAAATCTAATAATATCTTCTGTGAGAAGTATGGCCTCAAAATTTCAAAGTGTTCAGCAAAAACACTAAAATGTTCACTAATTTTAGTTACAGTAAAAATGTCATATTTCTGAGTAAGGCGATGTCACAGAATCACAGCAATGGGTGTTTCTGTTGAATCGAACTTAGAGGAAAATACTGTTTTGATTTCTCAAAATAATAAAAGATCTGCTTTTCGGAATGAAGGACTTTGAAAAAACAAACAATAAAGAAACTTCACAGGGGAATTAAACTGAGAATATTAGGTTATCAATTTTAATTGCATACACTTTGAAGAATGTTCTAGTTTTACTAAGTTCGTTGTTTTTTTTTTTTTTTTGTGTGTATGATATCTATATTTCTTAATCCATCGTTTCAATTGAAATTGATTGCTAAATTTAAAAAAAAAGAAAGAAAGAAAGAAAGAAAAAAGAAGGAAATCAGGGTGGTCATTCCAAGCTCGTTAGCTTGCGAGATCGATATTTTCGCTCACGTGATCGGTTGTGATGTAGAGATGTCGCAAAGTAGTATTCTAGTCTACTAGAACTTAGCTTGCGGCTAGGTTCGACTAGATTAGAATACTACTTTGCAACATTTCTACGTCCCAACCGATCACGTGAGCGGAAATCTCGATCTCGTAAGCTGACGAGCTTGGAATGACCGCCCAGAGTTTAGTGATGTAGTTTACTATTTCAGTAATATTTCATCAACAAATTCCTTTTTGCATACTAACCGAATAGCGACCACTCTAGCTTACATTACCTTGTTTTTCAAAACTTTTAAACAGGTTATTTCTGGTACCATTATTGAGATCAGGGTCATTCCATAGTGACTAACGTAACATTCGCAGCTGATTTTCAAACTCTTTTTACTTACACCGGGAGTAAAAATAAATGTGTTTTGGTTTAATATGCAGATTTAAATGTAGGTGTTTTTTTACCAAAAAAGGCATCGTGACTAACGTAAGATTTTTATAACCCTGAGAAACAATGCTTATGTTACGAGGCAAATTTTTCTAAAACTTACACAGGCTTTAAAAATTGGCCGATATATTTGTAAGAGGCAAACAATCTATTTTTGAAAATGTACTGCAGATTTTTTTCAGATGAATCGTTTTTGGCCCTTAATGGTACTTTTACGAAAAACTGTGTGTGACTAACGTAACGTGACTAACGGAACCATCGAATAACAAGCAATAAATGGGTATAAAAAACTTTCTGTAATTAATCCCTTACATTACTTTTACACTTTTTAGGAACTTTCTTTGTGTTGTATTATGGTTCTTTCTTTACTTTTTTTCCATATTAGTGTAAGAAATAGAATGGAAAAATTCAGTTCAATTAACCCAATTTGATGTGCAAAAAAAAAAAAAAAAATGCTTTTACAAACTGAATAACATTCTTTTGGGCTAATTAAATCCTAAATATCTCTCTTTAAAAAAAAAAAAAGAACTTTATGCAAGTTGATAGTTTCACCGAACTCTAGTATTCTGCATATATACCAGTTATCGTCATAAGAAACTCCTAGTACGTTTCAATGGCATATTATTTTTTAAGGTTTACTGATTCATCGGACGAATAGTGTTTTGCATCCTTTTGAATTAAAATGTAATATTGAAAAAAAAAAAAAAATTCGAACGTTATTGCAGAATGCATTTTAATTCCAGATATCACCGCATATGTTTGAATTTCTAAATGATTATTCTTGCATTTTCTGAAATATATGGCAGCAGCACTTATTTTCGCTGAAGCACGTAACATCTTCAAATGTTTTCCAGCGAGCAGCCATTACTTCACTTTAATAATAGGTGGAGATGTATTTTCTAAAAAATAGAGGCGTTCTCTTTTGTTAAGACTGTATTTCTATTATCTTAATTTTTAAGCTTGGATTCCTGCGTTAAATGCACATTCAGCAGAGTATTCACTTTGCTTTGCTCACCTTTTTTCTTTTTTAATAATTCTTTAAATTGGAAGTATCTTTTTAAAGACTTGCAAAAAAAGTGTTTTTCTAAGTAAACAGAAGGTCTACAATGTAATAATATTACTGGTATTTTTCACCCTTTATATTTTTAATCAATATAGAATGCCTACATATTCAAAATTGTTCATGAAAACTTATTTAAATTAAATAAGTTTTAAATATTAACAGTCATTTTTAAAATGTTACGTTAGTCAAATGCAAACTGTTACGTTAGTCACAGCTCAAATGTTACGTTAGTCACACTAATTATTTTATATCTACTAATACTAAAATAAATATTTTGCACTTTTTAAGTAGCTATGACACTAATGTAAGAAAATAAAAAGTGCTGTTTCATTGAATCATCTGGTTCAGTTTTTAAGCAGAAAATAGTACATTTTCGTGACTAACGCAACGTAAATATTCTCAGTGAAATAACCAAACTAATTAAAAGACTTATCTTATAATGTATGCAAAAAGAGCAGTCAATTTTATTGGGCCAACATCTTATCATTTAGAATAAACATAGTTCTTTTAAAAATTTGCAAAAAAAATTACATTACACAAGAAAACATAGACGCGCGTTTTTCGCACATGCTAAGCCTTTTCTACAACCTCGCACGTTTAGAGACAGAAGAAAAACACCGAATGAAATTTTTACAAACTGTTACTGGATTTAAGTACTAGATAGTATGCTGGATGAAATGATAGGTCACAATTAGGCTTTGTAGAAAAAAAAATTCTGTGATTGAGGTTGACATTTCTATGGAATGACCCTTCAGCATAATATGTTTGGTAAGAAGTATAAAAATATGAACTCCTTTAGCAAGCAAAAATAAATTGTTTACCTTCTTGAATTGTTCCTGGCACACATAACTCTGCTAAAAACTGTCTTGCTCCTGCAACAACATGATTGAATACTTTTCTCTGTGTTGCTGTGAAACAATACTTCATATGTTCATCGATGCAATAGACACTGATTTTCAAAATGCTGGAATAAAGTACACCAAAAATTCACAGCAAAAATTACTCCAATAAACAGTTTTTGCAATCAAGTTGAAAAACCTGACAAAACTACAAATGTTTTACTTAAAAATTTAATAAGCATTCTGATCAAAATATTTCACTGAAAAGTTCAATGAACATTCTGAGTAAAATATTTTATTAAAAACATATTTTCTTATACTTAAAAGACTTCAAAGTCTTTTTACCCAAAAAAGGAATAAGAAATAGCAGTTACCTATCATTGAATTATTGACAGACTTCATACATAACATACATAAAAGAATCAAAATATACTATTTCGAAGTTTGCACTTTGAACTTACAATATCAGAACTTACAATTAAAGATCATGCTTCTTACTGCACAAACTATGCGCCCATTCTTCGGCTATCAAAATTACTGCAGACAAATAAAGTTTCATGAATACTTTGGAACTTGTAATGGTATTTAAGTTGCAGAACATACTAGACATTGACCAATCCATCTTCACTTTCCTTAAAGTTGAAAAGATAAGTAAAATTTATTTCTGTCTACTACGTACCAAAAGTTCTCTTGGATTTAAAAACCAAGCGCTGCAGTATGTAACAAGAGCCGTCTGGTCGGAAAGTAAACAGATATAAACAAAAAAATAACTTGTACAATATTTTTCTGGAAAAAGTTCATCGTATGTGTCCTAAAAGATAAAGTTGGCTGTAGTGAACATTTCTAACCGAAAGAAATAGACTAACCAATAACAACTTTCAAACGTTCAACCTCGGGGTTGTTTTTCATCTCAAAATTAGTTTAGGCAAAATAAATAGTTAAATAATTAAGTAATAGAAATAAGATCGAATAAAAGTAGTGTAGTGGAAATAGTTTTAGTTTTGAAACAATAATCCTGTATCATTTTTGTTTCGATTTCAAATAGGCATGATGATTGATTTCACTGAACTGATGCAATAGCTCTGGTTTTACTTGTCATTATTTACTTCTCATACACTTTTTAGTGCTGAATTTGGAGATGATCTTTTCTTTTTGCCGTCACCGAAGAAATTTTTTCAAAACGCAAATTTCAAAATTGACGAAATAGATAAGTCGAGGGAGTCAGTTATAAATGAAGTCGATTGTGGATGACATGAACGAGAACAAGGAACTGTGGAGGAGACATCGCCACAGCCACCTGCCAGGAGGAGACCCCGCGCGCGGTGGCTGGTGGATCTCAAAAATGATAGGACATCAACTACGGTCAAGTGAAAACAATAAGCAATCGTGATTGCTCAGTAAAACAAAGAATTGTGAGTTCAAAATAGACTTAAAATGCATTTTCATATATTTCATTTCCTTTTTTTGCTCATACAGTAGAACCCCGATTAAATGCTTTTCGCGGGACTGGCGGGAAAAAACCTTATAGACATGAAAACGTTGCACAGGGGTCGACGAAGTCTTTAATAGATACTGTAAGTAAACTGAATGGAATACACGATCTGATAAAATGTAATATTTACAAATTATGATTATTTAAAAATGTTGACAATTTTTGCCTGCCTCATACTTTTTTTCGTTTTTGTCTCAAAAAGAGCCCCCTCAATCACTTCAAAAAGGTTTTGAAGTCATTTAGCCCTTTAAATAACAGTATTAAGTGAAAGAGCAATCCTGAATTCTATTTTTGGGTCACTGTCTGATGACTCGGTTTTCTGATATTTATGAAACTGCTGAGGTGATATTTGGCTCAAAATGTTTGAGTTCGTCAAATTAAAAATCAATATTCAAAAAATCATCAATATTCAGTGCATTAACGGCTTGATTAGAATCCCACATACAACGTAAATGAAAATCCACATTAAACTGTGAGCGACGCCATTTTTATCTATACTCAATAGCCGGTTATACAGAGTTCCTGAAAGATATAATTTTGCACAGATTTCAGAGTAACTTTTCAGGTTTTATCTTCATACTCAATATTATGCACTAATAAATCCTAACATTTGTATTTTTAAGGACGTGTTTAAAACCCTTTCTTTGTGTAGTGCTCTTAAATTTAATACATAATCTTAATTTGCTAGTGGTGAATACCTGCAAATGAATTTTCATTGTAACGTTCTCAAAAATTAATGTTACAAATTCTTGCCTAGATTAAACCAGTCAATTTGATTTTTAATCTCCACATCATCATATTCTAAGTAACACTTCAGTTACTAAAATAAAATAAATATTTAAATAACGGTAAAGTTTTAAGGCTAAATTTCGCCTGTATAATCATAAATCTTACATATAGAAATTCTAAATCGTTTGCCCGTTGCTCTAAAAGAGCTTCGTGGTTTGAAATATAAATGAAAAGTTTTTTCTGCCTTTGGATCTAGTTCAAGCATTCAAAGGTTTCTGTTACAGAAAAGTTACATTGCGCCTACTTAACTGATGAACGCTTTAATAAAACCACTATTATTTGATAGATGTTTTAGGTTTTCTTTCTGTCTTTTTTTTCTTGAAAAAAAAAAAGTGAGACTTACTTAACTTTACAATAGATTGGAAAAATGTTAAAAAAAATAAATTCCTTTAAGAAATAAAGCTGAAAGACTCTTACAAAAAGGCGCAGATCTTTATTCCTTTAAACTGATTAATATTCTGACAATTCTTTTGTATTCGAAGAGTGATTATTTTTAAATTTTTCTTACTTTGGTTTTGAAGGTAAATTGTTATTTATTATTTAAAAAGAAAATGTAAATAAGTTAGGCTTCCTAGTTTTTTGACTTCCATGCATAGTATAATGCCTTGATTTATATTTATACAATGTCTTGACTTTTCCTGTGGACATCATTATAATTCTTTTCTTTCCTAAAGCCCACTCAATCTCCCCATCTTGATGTATTGATCACATTCTCGGAGGCATAAAAGGAATTGCCACCTGCGATTGACTGGAATTCTTGATTCGGAATCTTTGATCTTCTATAATTATGCTTTCGATCACTGATCATAATTCAGTACGAGAAACATATCAGAAGATAACAAAATCCTCATAGATATATAGTAGCGAATTCACTGATCGAGTAACGCGTCTGACGTCACCAAGAATGAAGCTCACACCACGGTGTGATAATTTGATAATAATTTCTTGGTAATGTTTCCATATTGGGAAATGCTTTATTTTGAAAAGGCTGACCTGCATTAGTTAACTTAACTGTTTTACTGGTATGACTATACTTTTAGGAGAATGAAAAAAACGAAAAAGTGGTCAACAATGAACGCTATTTGCTGGAGTTTAGGATTAATCCACTGGAGTTAGAGTTAAAATTTCAACTATCAAAATATCACCAAACAGGCAATTTCTTCGTTAAAATATAGAAACAATTTTCACCCGTCATACCTTGACGGGTGATTCTCTACTGCAGGAGATAATATTCTCCGTCTAGTCTAGTCGCTTACAGTTACCGTTACTTAAACCAGCGTTGCTCAACCTTTTTGTAACCGAGGGACGCACTTCATATTAAGATGAATCTCGCGAGCAAGAACACATGTTAAATTTTAAATATATTTTTTCCCCCAAGGTAACATGGAAGAAAACGGAAAATGCAGAAAAAATCAAACCAAGAATTGTTGTTATCCCTACCGCACGATTATTTTGTCGATACGAAGTGTTCATTCTTTTACACTGATCATTTGGCTTCAAATTTTCAGCAATCATATTTGATACCGAATAGATATGATTGGTTCTTTTGGAAGTTTCCAGGACATAGTTTTCAATTTGTAACATTGAACAAAACAACAAGCCACATGGGAGCCGGCTGGTGGCGTAATGTTTAGGGGCTGGCCTTCTACGCCTGGGGACCCAGGCTCTGACCTAGGTGGGCAGTCGGTGGATTTCCGAGATGCGAAAAATCTTCAGCGCCTCTGTCGTATGATTATGCGGCATGTAAAAGATCCCTTGGGTATTCGTTTGGCTTAGAAAATCCCTCGGCTAAATGAAATTACTAGTGCAATTTAGCATCAAATGAGAGCCTAGGTGCCTCCATCTGGTGGAACCTGGGCGTCAAAAAACTACTGTGTCATGCATTAGCGCCTTAATGATGACACACGAAAGACATGCGTTGTTGGGGAGCGCACTAGGTCTGGTTATGGCACAGACGCCTCTTGAGGTGGGTTTCTTATACAGCTCCATTGGAAAGGGGGAAAAAAACAAGCCACATGGGTCTTCTTAGCGGACTGCATATGGCCCTAGGGCCGTATGCGACTTAATCAAATCGAATACAATTGTACAATTTTCTGCTTTAATTATGCCACTTTTTTTGCAGTAAAATTTAGCGGGGCAAGTGAAATGGTGAAATATTTACTCTGCTTTAAGCGCTACTTATCTAGTAATACTTTAACAATGTAGTAATACATGTAGTCTATTTTAGTCAAGAAAAAATTACCTCTCAAAATCAAAGAATGTAATAATACAAGCAATTTCCAAAAATTGATCCTCATATTGTAATATTTTGTTGTAAGTCAAAAATTATTTTTGTTATAATTGAATGATAAAGTTCCTGTTATTAATATCTTTAATACTAATTGAGGTTTACTAATATTCCGTGCAGTATTTGTTTAATATTTAGTTTATTTGTACTTTAAAGGCTTTGAACTGTTAGTCAAGCGCATGCGGGGCAAAGTGAAATTGTTCATTTCATTTACTTATTCAATCTTTTATCAAATCACTTACGTAGTCATTTACTAATTACTTCATTTACATTCCTTCCTTTAATAATTCCCTTATTTATTCATTAATTTTCTTATTCATTCACTATTTGATTAACTGATTTATTTTTAATTATTTAGTAACTTATTTGTTTATTTATTTTCTTTTATTGCTTCATTTCCTTTTTATATATATTAATTCATTCTTTTATTAGCTCATTTATTTGATCGCAAATATATTTTATAATTGAATAAAAAATAGTTTCATTAAAAATATATTTTATTTTTCACTTTGCCCCATGAAAGAAAGAAGTGAAAAATTTCCACCTTTTTTGAAGGTAAAAATTTACTGCCAAAAGTAAAAAATAATATTTCAATGTAAGTTTTACTATGAAATTTATTGTTCTTTCTTTATGTACCGCAATTTTCAGAACAAATTTCCAATTTGTTCATTAAAAAAAAGTAAGTTATCTTAACTATTTCCCTTTGCCCCACATTCCCATACAATTAATCACGTTCTTCTCGTCATCCAAGGTTTTTTTTTTTTTTTTTTTTTTTTTTGTGAAACTAATAATCAACAAAATGGAAGTAAGGAAAATTTTATTTAGCTTCATCTTCGTTTCTGCAATGTTACTCAGCTATTGAACCCACATATATATAATAACCAAAATCACTGATCGAGTAACGCTCTGACGTCACATACAATAAAATTAGCGCCATAGCATGATAATTTGATATTTTCTGGCATAGTTTGACATACTGGAAATGCTTTAATTTCACAAGGCTAAACTGGATCTGGTAACGTAACTGTTTTACTGGTAAGACTTGAATTTTAGTTGAATGAAAAAACGAAAAAGTGGTCAACAATTAACGCTATCTACTGGAGTTCAGGGTTAATCCACAGGAGTTAGGGTTAAAATTTCAACTATAAAAATATCACCAAGCAGGCAACTGCTTCGTTTCAATATAGAAGCAATTTTCACCCGTCATACCTTGACGAGCGATTATCCTAGCATATAAATAAACGCGATGTTTGTTACAATGGTGTGTGTCATGCGGACATAAAATTTTCTTTTTTATGCAAATAACTTTAAAATGGCTAACGACGTTAAATATAACACTACGACACATTGTGACTTTAAAACATGAAACTCTTGTGTGAAATTTTATTACTATTAAATAACGTCTTTTGACAATGTCGTGACTGACATTGTCATAGCAAGTTCGAATTAGTTCTGGGGAAAAATAAATAAAAAAAGGGAAAGCTAAACATTTATGAGCAAGAAAATATTTATTTACAGTACTGGAGAAAAGTTGATTCGGCTATTATACCCATTGAAAGTTTTGAGTAATAAATAAAAAGTGCAGCATTTTCATGTGAAATATTTTGCCTGTTTACTACTGATTCATAAAAAATATGAAACGGAAATGCAATGTATAACGTTTTTAATCATTACTATTTATCACTGTTATTAAATTAAAAAGGCGCCGAATAACTACATGGAATTCAAATTACAAGAATCTTTAAAGAATAATGAATATAAGAAATTTTATTTTCTGTAGTATTTTTACCATAGGTGTTCAAAAGTTGAAGACATAATTTTATAGAATACTTCTACGAAATTGACAATGCGGATTTGTCACAATTAAACCAGTGAGCGTTTTGCGAATAAGGATTACTTATTCGTTTGCTAATAACGATGATGAAACATCAGATGTTATTTGTTAACGAGTAAAAAGCTTTAATCGCTATCGAAATACAATATTGATGCATCACAGTTAGAATAAGCTAAAATTGATAACTTAGTGCTTAAAAGATCGCTTCTTAAGTAAGAGAATGAGCTGATAAACGAGTAAAATAGAAGTTCTTACTACTAACACATTTTACTCAATGTTTTACATAATTTTACGCAATTAGAGTCAGTTTCACGTTTCGATTAGAGTTTAGAAACATCAGTCACGACTACGAGAAGAACATCTGTCAACTGTCGTAGCAGAACTGATCTGTCGTTAGCAGAAGAGGCAGATATGCTCATTATAAATGTTTTTTTTTTTTTTTTTCGAGCATGATTCCTGATATTGTTGAATTATTCTGATATCATGGATTAACGTTTTCTTCGTATTTCACAGCATCGAATGTTTGCAAGTTATTTGGTTATATTCTTAGATAGGAAAAATCCAAGATTCTTCTGCGCATAAAAATCACACTTCGTTACTTTAATGCAAAACAACACTAGCTGCTCATTCAAGAAAGTCAATCAAAACTAATTTTGATTGACTAAAACTAATAATGTTGTTGTTGTCATGTCATAGTTAATATTTACTACAAAGATATGAGATGTTATTGCCTCGACATCTTTATTAACATTTAAGATTACGCAAGAAAGATTTACAGCACAAAGCGAGGAAACAACACCCAGGGCTCTGGTGGGAATCGAACCCATAACCTCCGGAATTCGAGGCGAAGCTTCTGCATCAGAACCTCAGAGGCCACATTAATAATGAAATGTTGAAATGATTCGAAGTTGCACGGTTAGAAACTCAATTCCTACTCTGTGACTCTATACTACTCTATATTGTACTTTCATTTTTAATTACTTCAAAAATATTATCTGAAAAACAAATGCTTTTGTCAATACTGTAATTTAAAAAGCGTTTAAGAACTGTAACACAGTGGCAAGGAAGTGGTGTCTTGGTAGGAATTAAGCCCGGAGCTCTGGGTTTTAACATACATTGCAAATTTGATACAATAGTTTATAAACGTGTTAGGACAGTTATGACCTCCTTCTTCCTCCCCCCCCCGAAAGTAAATCCTGGTTGCACTAGTGTTCAAGCGCAACATTTGAAATCACTTTGGACTTCATCTTTGACGGTATCATTTAATAAAACATATTCTGTGAACACTTTTCCTGCAAAAATCTGATTTTTCCATCGATATGGGAATAGTTTTGCACTTATTCCTTGCATATTTTGAAACAATTTTTCACATATGAAAAGTGAATGCCTCTTCTGAATCCAAAGGAATAGAAAAATAAATAAATAAATGTAAATCCTGCCCTGATGATATCCAAATCCCCCCCCCTCCCCCCAAAAAGGGCCGACTTCGGTGCAGGCTCTAGGCGGTCCGTGCGGAGAAACTGCAGATGATTCTAAAAAGGATTCTCGCGTCAACGAAGATTTTGAGATTTTGTAAGAGTATTATATTCTTTCACTTTTAAAACGGTTACCACGATATTTGATATTTGAGCTTTAAAAGTTTCCTTATTTAAAAAAAGAATATTTATTAAAAAAAAAAAGATTCACCCAAAATTCTTTTTATTTATTTATTTATTTATTTTTACAAATTTCGATTTTTATTTCATCAAATTTTCCCCACTGGCTTGATACTAGCTAAAAGCGTGCAAGTGAGGCTAACATCAAAAACTAAAAATGATGTCGATGAAAGAAAAATATTCCCGGGGGCACTGCGGGGGTTTTGAGGATAAGCTACCTCAAACATTTGGTTTTAACACATATTTCCAATACTAATATGACAGTGTTTATATTCCGTTTAAAAGACAAAGACTGTTATGATGTAACGACTGTTAAGAGCTTAGGCTCACGCTTCTGAAGATAAATTCTGTCTGAGCTAGTTCCTGGCGCGAATTTGAAAAATTGTTTAAATCTTCCCAGAACTACAAAAGGTGCTCATTAGGGTGGCTCAAAAAAAAAAAAAAAATTCTTTCAGCTAAAGTCCAAGACACCCCCTAATTTTATTTTAGACTTACTAATACAATTCAAATTCAAAATAATAGAATATTTCCTACTTTTTGGAAAAAAGTTTATTCTAACCAAATATAAGTGCAAATTAGGTATTTAAATGAACGTGCCTTCTTTCTTAGACCTTAAAGTGTGCATTTCATTGCAAATATACTGAATTAAAAAAAATCTTCGACAGAATAATCCAAAAGTTTATAGTGATGAAGATTTACATTGAGTCAAAAAATTGGACTATTCAAATTAAAGGGGGAAAAACACTTCCAAAAGAAACAATATTAATACTAGAATGCGTCATTTTTTGCTGGATTCAATGCTTTAATCCTTTCTCACACGGATTCTACCACCCCTGTTTACATTAATCGTTTCTCTCTCTCTCTGACAGTTTCCATACTCTCTTCAATGCGGCAACGAGCTAAATTTTGTTGGCAGGAACCAGATCTTGAACCGCTTTCTTTAGGTTTGATGGTACCACAAATTCTTGATCGTATTGAGATTGGCAGAGTTGCTTGACCAGTTTAATACCGAAATTCCTCTTTCTGTTTAAAATCTATTAGTCGATTTAGAGATGCGACACGGAGTAGAACCTTGCTGAAAGATAAAATGTGCCTCAGATGAAGTATCATTCAGTATTTTTGATAAACAGCGGAAGTCACGCATTGTTTTATTTTATGATATATATAACTTCCCAATTCCAGCAGCCCTCATGCACCCCACAAACCAAGAAGGATGTAAAGTAAAAAAAAAACAACGGTAAAAAAAGCACAAATTTGCCAATTACAGCAGACACGTGTTTCGGCGTTACAGGGAACGCCTTTTTCAATGCAAAAAGTAATGAGCTTATGGATGAAAAGACATCCGACAAAAGCCAAGTGCAGATAATCATGCAGCTTAAAAGATAAAAATAGCGGATTAGCCAAACACCAATGAGAAAATTATAAACCGATCAAGAATTTTACTGTTCAGCCACAAAGGTATTAATTTTTCTCAAGAAGGATGTGTCAAAGTGGAGAGAACCTCTTACACAAAATTTCTCATACGCTTTTCTTTTTAAACGTCAAACCGGAACACCTTTTTTGTTCACAGATATTTTACAAAAAAAAAAAAGATTCATCACTGAATATAATACTTTTCCAACGTTGTTGCCCCTGTTTGAGCTTCTCTTTTTTCCTGGATCGTCGCACACGTTTCTGCTTCATGTTTATTTTTGGTCTTACTTCCTAGATTCGCATTAAAACTGCAGTTTATGCAACTTTCCAAGTGTAGTTAGCGTGGATAAGATAACTATACATTATGTCCAACACTTATGGACATAGAAGGATTTTCAAACGATTATTTTGGACAATTTACTTTAATTGGAATTCATCTCTGCCAGGTGTTACAACATTTCTACCTCGTTTACTTCGGTTACTTTTTAGTTGGTCAGTCCTTCTATATTCCTTTAAAATCTTAAATACCATAGATTGTAAAACTTTCATTTGAATTGAGTTGGATAGTTTTTTCTAACTTTAAGAAATGATGCAATATGTAACTTTTTTTTCTATTTATCACCTTGACGACCTATTTTGAGCAATAAAAGGCTTTTAAAAGAGCTTAAAATTATCCAGGCGCTAAGCTCCATACTTTTGACAAACTATAAGGTAACAGGTAAGCAAATATTTACTCTATTTTTTTAAGATTCGCATTGAATGAATAGATTATTCTAATTTTTTGACCCATATAAAAAAATTTATTTATTTTTCCAATGTGTTAATGATCCATAAATTGTTAAAGTAATATCTGAAAAGTTGTTTAAATTGATTTGCTCATTCACGAATAACGAGTTTTAGTCCTTTTAATTTCATGCGATCATTTTTCCCGATCCAGTTACAAGTTTTGTTCAAACAATTCTGACATTCTATTATTTTGAATTTGGGTTATAGTATTATGCTGTTAAAGTTTTAGATTCTTACTCAAATTTTAAGACGGTGCTCAATGACCCCTCAATGTAACATTAGCCGTAGCATAGAAAATGTCACAAATTTAGAAACATTTAATTTCCCCAGCTGTTTTTTTTAGAAATAATTATTTTATTGCAATGTATGTGCATAATACTCGTGTTTATTATAACATGTAGCGTTGTTTTTTCATTTCAATGTATTTTTTAATCCCCCTCATCATACTGATGAAGTTTGGAGGAGGGGGTTGAGCACTTTCTTTCAGTTGAAATAGGAAGTTAAAATTCTTCCAGTATATTGCTATCCACAAGTCTAAAAATATTGAGGGGTGCCCTGGTATCTAAGAGAAACTTTTTTACAGGTATTTTTGAACCATCTTAGTACTCACGTAGAAGTGTATT
Source organism: Uloborus diversus (assembly GCF_026930045.1). NCBI lineage: Eukaryota > Metazoa > Arthropoda > Arachnida > Araneae > Uloboridae > Uloborus > Uloborus diversus. Next base: position 78,237,720 of record NC_072733.1, read on the forward strand.
TAACGTTGCGAAAAAATGATCTAAGGATCAAAAAACCTATAGATTATTATTATGTTTAAGTCAGAATTAGTCGTTTAATGCATATTCTTTATTACAGCGAGACTTTATAAAAACCCTGTATCTGCATGCCTTCGGGCTTCTTTAGAACTTGTGACACGGATACCACAGAAATATACGCTTATAGTATCGATTGATCACTCAACATGTTCATATGCAAATGATTCCCGAGTATTCGTGTTCGAATGCACAATCAATATCAAAACCTCTTTTTTTCTGCCACAGAAGAGCTCAGAAAAATGCTATTTTTTTCTCTAAAGTTTTAACAACGAGAGTCATTGAATCATGAACAAGACTCACTGAAGCAGATTATATTTTTCGAAAAACGTCCACTTTAAAAGACTTTTTTAAATTTCCATTTTTATCTTTCTAAAACATGCAAGATTCACTAAGGTATATGTATCTTTAGTACGTAATATCAAATTTTTTTAAAAAAAATAAACTGCAATTATTTAACTGTCACAAATCGTACAAAATAATATTTTAGACAAAATTGAAAAAAATGTTTTTAAAAAATATATTTCATTTGTTTTCATGTATTAGTTTTTAAAAGTAGTTTCTTATTTCTTCATTCAAAATGCATACTTAAAATAAAAATTGTTATATACTATTTTCCAAATTTTTAAGCAACGCTTTTGGTTCACTATTCAACCAATTAATAAATTTCTCCTTTGCATACTTTTAAAATACGCGAAAAATCGTTTTGTTTCTTCATTTCAATTTCTACGTAAATAAACATTGCTACTTCTTTTAGATATCAAAGCATTTAGATTTCCAATATTGTGTTGTATGAATACTTTTTAATATTTTTCAAGCAATTACAATTTCAAGATTTCTTAAAATGGTAATTGCTTTAAAATTACTAAAAAAACTTTATGTAGAAAAGTAAGGAAATTACAGAATACTTTTGCAGTGCTAATAAAATAAGAAGTGGATAATAATTTTTAAAAATACACACTAGCATAAATGAATTTTCCTGATTGATCGGATTACAACCATTTCAAAATCCACAAAAATCAGGAGATGCGTTTCTGCCAAAAGTGAAGGCGAGTTGCATTAAATGAGGAGAAAATGCACATTAGCTCGAAACTGCTTTGAACTACAAACTTAATTATTACTTGCGTGTACTATATTCATTCAATTATTTGCAAAAAAAATATATATATATATATAGTAGTAGCAATTTCTGAGCTTAAACTGCTAAATTTCTACTTTTATTTTAAGTTGAGAGACCTTTTTATACGAACTTACTTTACAGTCATTACTTTCTATTACTTAATGTGGAATAGATTCATTTTTTACGCATAGGATCCAAACGTTAATATATTTCAAACCACTTTTAGCGCATGCCACTTTTTGTAAATGACTTTTATTACTATTGGTTTATACATTACTTTCAAGCTAATTCTTTAAATGCGGAAAATATTTATTTTGTATTAATATTTAAATCTTAGCGGAAATAAAGGCATTTTTTAACATTCTTTCTATGATAATATACAGTGGTTGAGTTTAAACAAAATGTAATTTTCGATTTTAGATATCTAAGTTTCTCCTTCGTAATGTTCTTTTATTTTGAAGGCATTTCCATGATATAAAAAAATAACTAATTATTTCCATTAAATATTTCACTGCATCTGACTCAAGTATAGGTTCTGAAAGCAACTTATAACCCTTTTAATATTGTTTTTAACAGAATAAAAATAATATCGACTAAATAAAAACGGATTGACTAAATAAAAATTATCCATAAAAAAAAACAGCAAAAAAATTCATTTAGTAACCTTGTCACCTTGTCAAGAGAGTGCGGCAAAGAACCTTCAATTGAGGGAGTGAGAAGCAAAGGGATGTAAGTGACAAAATTAAAAATTTAGAAATGACCAGTACAAATCGTAGGTGGACTACTCATCTGTCTTGAGACAAGAGATTTTACTAGTAGCCCTAGTAGGTGCCGCTGTACAGCGTGATTTAGAAAATATTTTTAATGAAAGCCTACCTAGGTTCTGAACTTTAAACGCGAGTTACTCGAAACTATAAATAGTACTTACATCCCTTTGCTTCTCACTGCCTCAATTGTGCTATTTTTATTTTCTAATGTACTATTTGTGATAAATTTGTTTCGTTTTAATTGCTATTAAGTAAATATGGCTAAAAAATTGATGTCACGCAAAGTTGCCTAATTTTACATGGCTCAAAATTAAACTAAATGACAATTACCTTGTCATGTAAAAGCAGTTAGAGACTAAGATATAATACGGAAAATGGGTACAGTATTTTACGTATTTAACAAAACGTGAAAATGGATAAATTTGTAAAATTTCTATACTGGTATAAAAATGAAATGTGTTTCTGGTGTGCTTGAAATGCAATATTAGTAGTTTTGTCGGTAAATACATCTATTAAGTAAAAGAATAAATCTAAGATTGGAAAAACTCATAAATATTCTCCGTTTGAACTACGAACGCAGCACAAGTAACGAACTTTCCTTCCAAAATACATTTCTTCTTTAAAATAGATCACATATGCTCTACAAAAACTTTTAAGTTGCCCAAAATCATTTATTACTTAACTGGGAAGTGCGCCATCAATCAATGACAAATGTGTGTAATACTTCGGTTACAAGAAATTCTTAGATTAAAAAAGAAGTGCCCTTGGCTTCATTTTACACTTTCGAAAACTAAACATGATAGTAGATGAAAAAAGACAGTTCTGCGACGGGCGGCGCAATCGCGTAATGCATTATGCAATTCGGTTGCGAATTCCAACTCTTCCTCCCGGTTGAGCCTGTGACCTTTTTCGGAATATTTTTCCCGCGTTTTTTTGGACTTTGTCGATTTACCGTGAAAGGTTACGTTGGTATTTTCACGCGTTTTAGATATTTTGTCACAAATTTTATTTACTTACAAAATACTGGAATTTGCAATTTTACCGTGAAGGGTTACGAGGTTTTTTTGCGCACCCGCGTTTGCGGACTTGGTCATGTTTTCACTAAATAAATTTTTGTTTTAAGTTGATGGTCCCACCATCCAGCCCGGTGTATTAAAACAATACACCCCATCAACATTTTTTTTTTTCATTTAGGTCTTAGATCATTTCCATACATTTTTGAACTAGGAATATTTTTCGCAATTTAGATTACTTTTCCGCCTTGTGTACTTGGAATATTTTTCGCGATTTTGATCATTTTCATGCATTTTAGAGTTCGAATAGTTTTTCGCATTATGGTCTCAGACTATTTTAATGTCTTTGATTATTTTTCGCGATTTTTTTTAATGAATTTGGATCTTTAACTATTTTTGCATCTTTTATTTATGAGTTTACATTAGATTTTATTTAGTTAGACTTAGATTCTATTCACCAGTTTAATTATTTTCAAGTACTCGTAGTCTTTGACGTTTTTTTAAACATTTTAGGACTTAGATTTTTTTTTTCAACGATCAGTATCGGAAATCTAAACCGGTAATTTTTTCATAACATTACCATACATGCCAGGACTTAAATTTTCATAGAACCAAATTAATTTTAAAACTTACAATCACTTTACTCATAGTATTCATTACTTCATATAACTAATTACTTTAGTATTAGTATTAATTACCAAAAAACACTAATCAATTTACTAGGGCTCGACCGATGGCATTTTTTGGCCGATGGGCCGATGCCGATTGTTGGCCGATTGTTCAAAGATGGCCGATGGCAAAAAAAAAAAATCAAACAGAAATAAATTGATAAGATTGTCAGGGATTTAAAGGATCATTGATTCATTTCACTTTACTTCCTTTCTACGAATAAGGAATTGTAATCACACAAAAAAAAAAAAGATTTCGACCTAAATTTCTATTTTACGATCACCCAATTTATACTTCACAAGTTTTTTCGGCACATCTGTACATATATATGTACCTAAGAACATATAAATAACCGAACTATCCATTTTGAACGCCTCCTCAGTTAATTATCGCAAATTCTCTTGTAATGTCTTCATGCGCGTAAATTTGTGTCACTCAAAAACGTTATGAAATAGTAAGTTGAAAACTCATACGTACGTAGTATGATTTAAAAGTTCGTGGACAAGTTGTATAAAACCTTACCCTGAATAGTAGTTCCCTTTACTGAAGCACATCTATCTACAAAATAGTCACCTTGAACGACTATGCACTTCTGCCAACGTTCGTATAGCTTTTAGAAGCACTTCTGGAAGACATTTTTTGCAAGTTCCAGTAAGGCCTCTTGCGCTGCTGCTTTAACTTCATCGTGGGGAAGAAGGCGACTTTTATATTGAGGATGCACGGTTCGATTGGTCAATATTCTGATATGACAAACGAATAACAAAACGTTTCGTTGGACTTAGCTCCGTGCGACTTTTACCTGTTCCCAGCAAAAAAAAAAAAAATGCCGCTTTCTTCCGTCAGGAGAAGATAAAGCTGCATCATAGAAAGTAGTGAAAAATGGCTTCCAGGAGTGTTTCCAAAAGTTATATGAACACTGGCAGAAGTATATGGTCCCAAAAGGTGACCTTTGGAAAGTGGATGTGCTTCGGTAATGTGAACTATTCTGGGTAAGGTTTTATGCAGTTTGTTCACGAACTTAAACATAGTTAAAAAAAATTAAATTATGTTGTTTAATCATTCAAAAAAAATTAAGAATTAGTCATCAAATAAAACAAAAAGGTAACAGATAAATTACAATATTAAATCAAAATAGGAATATTTTTATACTTATTTAAAATTTATGAATAGAAAAGTTTGCCTTTTTCATAAACGCTATAACAGTGACATAAAGTTTGCTGAAAAAAGAAATAGCCATGAAAAGAGCGAGGTTCTTAAAACGCAGCTACAATAAACAAACTAAATATTTACACCAAGTTAGTAACTGAATACATATACTACTTGATCTGATGTTTGCACACATAATATTGAACAATTTGATTGTTTAACCTTTTATGAAGCTTTACAAACAAGTTCAAAATAAATTTTTGAATTTAACAATAATTTTCTGAAATTAAAAAAATTGCATAATAGAAAATCCTTGAAACTTTTCTATAAAAAAGGAAAATAACTTATTCATTGATTTTATATAAATACATAAAAATAGTTACTTACAACAGAAAAAAAATCGATCGCTATTAATGATGCAAAAGAGATGGCGCATTACGAAACGAGGGTGAGAAATACGCAAAATGACATTTCTTGACCAAAATAAATAATCGCTAAATATTTAAGAAATGCTTGAAACGACGAGGTAGGGTAAGGGGGGAAGTCACCCTCTGATTTTGGAGTAACTCACACTTTGGCCCCAACCACGGCCTCTTTTTTTTAGTACAGAACCGCTACCACCAATGACTTGGAAGAGTTTCTGAGTCTACTTCAGTATAACGAAAAACAAATTCAAAAGTCCCTTTCATTTCCGAATTATGTCACCATTCAAAACGTCTTTAATCAATTTCTTAAATTAATGCTATAAATTCTTTCTAAACAATAGATAAAGTTTGTAAAAAAATCTCCAATTTTATTAATGGTGTTACTTTAAACAACTCAGACGTACAACTAGAGTTTAATTTCAGAAATTGAGGGAGTGGGAGGAGGGGCACGCAAGTGCAAATTCAAAAAATAGTTGTAAAAATAGAGTTTAAAATAATCATAAACATTGAGCAGAAAAACCCTTTCAAAACTTGCACCCGAGTTTGTTTTGACGTGCAGTGGCGGATTTAAAATATAGCAAATGTCGCAATCATGCGAGAGGGCCCATAACCATAGGGGCCCCGTAGGAGTTACAAAAATGCTTATGATAAATATTTTAAAACTTATGTGATAGAGAAATAGGGTTCCAAAGTGTATTTCGACGGGCCCCAAACTTGTAGCTCCGCCGAAGCGATACTGAAAAGACTTCATTGCTATGATTCATATTACAAATATCGAAAAATTAAAAATTACCGTCGGTTCAACGGGAATCTCACAAAATGAAACAAAATCGGTTTCGCCATCTCATATTTGTTTCCATGGTCTCCAATTCGGCAATATATCAACAAGTGATCGTCAGTCTGAGACGCTATATTAGTTTTGCATTGAAATAAGTAATTAATAGCCACAAAAAATGAGTAAACAGACTTTTCAGAACATTCGATTGAAAACAAAAAGGGAAGTGTACAACTGGAACGTACGCACACCTCACACGCGAAAATTTATCCTTCCTTAGCTTACCATTTTTGAGTTATGACTTATGAGAGATACATACGTACATCCAGCGGCGAGAAACAACGCAATAATTAACTTGTTTGGTACCTGAATGCAGTATTAAAACCTCTTTCAGGGGGGACTAAAATAGAAATTCATACTGAAATTTAAGTAAAAAAATTTAATATGAAAACAATAACTCCCTTTACCTTGTTTTGAAAAGTAAAACAGTCAAGGTCCTTTTTTTTTTCAAAAACATCGGCCAATTCCATCGGCTTTTCGATGTTTTCTAAGGCCGATGGGCCGATGTTTCCCGCAAGTTAGCATTGGCCGCCGATGCCGATGCCGATGGCTAAATTGTTGAACCATCGGCGCCGATGCATCGGTCGAGTCCTACAATTTACTACTAGCATTAATTACCATGCATTTGAATCTTAACTATTTTCTCATCTTTTATTTGTGTACAAATGTATTCGACTTGATCATTTTTCCGACTTTAATTTTTTTCATACATTTAGGAGTTCAATTGTTTTTCATACATATTTACACTTGAAATATAGTTCGGACTTGAATGAAATGAATGATTTTTTTCATGCATTTCATATTTTATTATTTTTTACAACTTAGATTATTTGCGCGCTTTTCGAACTTCATAGTTTTTCTTACTTAGTTTATTTTCAACTTTATCATTCTTTCATAAATTTTGTACTAACGTTTTTTCCGTCACTAAGGATTTTGATTATTTTAAACTATTTTCGGCTTAGATTCAATTCATGAGTTTGATTATTTTCTCGCTTGTTTTGACTTTATCGTTTTTTCGCACATTTTTGAACTTGGCAATTTTTTCACAATCAGTGATAGGAAGTGACAATTTTTTTTACTGCAAACATCATCCTACATACCGTGTCTTCAATTTTCAGTCAACCAATTTAAAAAATTGCAATCAATTTACTCCTGGCATTGTTTATCACATATCACTAATCCATTTACTCATACTACTAATTAAGAAGCATCATTAACCGAATTTTAACATATATTTAAAACTACCATCATAATTATTTTCTACACATACAAAGTTTTTTTTCTTTTTTTATCACTCAAGTTAAGATTTATTAAAATGCAAGCCATTTACGATTTAGATTAAATTCATCGATTTTATCAATTCAAAGTAATTAATTCTGATTACTATTTTTCATCAACAGTTTACTTGTTCATTTAATCACGGGCTTTATTATTTTCACACATTTATGCAATTAATTTTCCAAATCAAGTGAATTTAATTATTTTTTAACCGACTTCAAAAAGGAGGCGGTTATCAATTCATACCGTATGTATGTTTTTTTTTTTTTTTTTGTTTGTCCACTCATAGCGTCTCACCTAGTGAACCGATTTTGATGATTCTTTTTTTAATGGATAGGAAATGGCTCAACTTAGGTCCCATTACTTTGTTTGACCATATTTGTTCTTTAGAAAAAAAGTTATGGGCAAAAAACAGTAAATTTTATGCAATTTCCCTATTAAATGATTTTGTAGCGTTCGCACTTTTCATCCGTGGATAACGGTGGCTCAGTGGTAGAATTCTCGCCTCCCACACGAGCGACCCGAGTTCAAATCCAGACTAGGAAAAAGTGAATTTTACTAAAATTTCGTTTCTACTGTTTCCCGTATTTTCTCGAATTTTCTATTAATTTCTGCATCTTTCCAAGTCTGGAAAGTTCCAGCACTTTCTCAAGTTGTATATAAGGAGATGTAACGTTCATTCGTGGTTCTGAATAAAGATCTCGAGTTGAGACTAACGAGTATTCGCTTCATTTGGCTTTCACATTGTCTTCGCTATCTTCATCTACGCGACAATAGGAAACTCATTGTTATAAAAGTTTGGTGCCATATAACAGTAACATTAAAAGTAATTGTAATGATAATTTTGAATGAAGGCTTCTCTGAAGCAAGCATCAAATTTCTTCAAGGGATATTTCGATAATGGGGAATCTGGTGCTGTCGTCTCATTTTTGGCGTAAATAATTTTATTTTAGTAACCCTGCTGATTTATAGTAACCCTATGTGAATTATCAAAATCTTCCTTTCTTCAGTGCTATTGCTCCATAGTAGGGGTAAACCTAACCTGGAAGCGAGGTGATGCAGTGATTAGGATCTGCTTAGCCTTCACAATGCTACCATTAGGTTCGACTCAACTACTCTGTAGTATTTTTATCATTATCATCTATGCCGATAACAGATGATCGGGACTAAGTAAGAATATACAGGATTGCATCATGAGCAACTTAGATGCTGTGGAATGTAAATTAGTTAGGAAAAACGTAATACTTAAATGGTTATAATTAAATTAACTACGCATGATTTCCAGAGAGGAACAAAGATAAGTTTTTAGTGCCAATCGCTTAAAGTTTAACGCGTGTCAATAGTTTTTTTTTTAGTATGGAGCATTTTTAAGAAAAAAATGTGAAGTTTCGTGATGGTAACTTCTTATTATTTCTGAAATACCTACATTTACACTAAAAAGAATGAAATAAAAATATTTTGAAAAAAAAAAATAGAACCGACTTCAAAATTGCTCTAAAAAGTGAAAAATAATTTTATTCTTTAAACACCATCGATAATGCTTTTAAACATAATTTTTGAAGTTGGCGCAAAAACGATAGATAAAATCATTCACAGCCATAACTCAAATACAACTATAAATTTAACCAGGACCAGTTTCTTCACTATCACATACATTATGCATTGATGACGGCATATTTGAATAGCGATATAAATGTTTCGTTCGTAACTTTGGATGCTTTTCTGAAAAAAAATATGAACGAAGCATGGTTACACTGGATTTTACGTTTTGTTTTTGCGCCAACTTCAAAAATTATGTTTAAAAGCATTATCGATGGTGTTTAAAGAATAAAATTATTTTTCACTTTTTAGAGCAATTTTGAAGTCGGTTCTATTTTTTTTTCAAAATTTTTTTTTCCTATGCCGAAATAAAACACATCACATAAAAAGGTTAATCGTCAAAGAAGGACCCTAAAAGTGTTAAAATTATAAGTCGAGTATCACGACTTCATAGAAGCAGGTCATATCTAGTGGATATACTTATAAAAAGTGTCGTTTCTTCCTTTCCCTACTCATGAGAATTTTGGAAAATTTATCTTTCTGTACACTGTGTAGAAAAATATTAGTAACTATGTATATAATTAGACATTGAGATATCTAAAAGCATCTGGATTGCACATAAGAGAAGAACCATGATTATCAGAGTTGCTTCTAAAATTTTAAATGTTCTAATCAAGTTTCTGCCTTTGAGGGTTGACTTTTGTCTGTATACACTTTTGGGCAATAATATTGTCCATAGTTAAATTTTACCACGCATTACTTGATTTTTTACAAATGTTAATGGCATGTCTCGCATCTCCTAAATTCATTAGGCGCAGAAAATAACGAATTATTCGAGGGAAAATGGTTTGATGAGAAAGACTAAGATTTGCGGGAAACCGTTACAGCTTGCGTTGAAAAATTGAGCATTCTCGGCAAGAATAAAAATTACCAAAACCAGAGTTAATAGAATGAGGTCGGGTATGGATATTTTTTTTTCAATACCATTTTTGAAGAAAAACAACGATACTGTGCCGACTTATTTGTAACTAGGAAATGCCAGTATATTTACCTGCACACTGCATGAAGATGAAAACGTGTAGCAGCGAAGGCGAGATCATTTCTTTGAGTTATATTTTTAACCGTCTCCAGGCATCCATTAAGCTCTTCTAAGGTACATTTTTGCTCAGAAGCCTGTGCCGTCTCTAAAAGACAAAGAGAATTATATATATATATATATATATATATATATATATATATATATATATATATATATATATATATATATATTCTCAGGATAATTGAATAATTTATGTCAGAGTTACAGTAACAAATTCAATAAGGTATTGATCCGCCTCTAGCCTAGATACAAGCTGAAGCACGGCGTGGCAAACACTGATAAAGCTCCCGAAGGGTGTCCTGCGGCTGAATTCGCTTCAATTGTCGGACGAGGTTATCAACATTCCTTGCCAGATGCAATCGCCTTCCTATAATATCCCAAACATGCTTGTTGGGATCTGGCAGGCCACAGAAGAGTTTGACAAGCTTGCAGACAGTTTATAGCAGCACGTGCCGTATGTTATCTGGCATTGTCCTGCTGAAAAGCAGCCGAGGGTACTGCAAAAAAAAACGGCAGCAAAACAGGTCTTAGGATGTCGTCGACGTATACCACTGTACAAAAAGTATACCTCTAATTACGACCAAAGGTGTGCAGTTATCAAAGGAAATGGCACCCCAGACCATAATGCCTTGTTGAGGGCCAGTGTGGCGTGCAAAAGTGAAACCAGGATCCCCTCTGCCCTGGGTGTCTCCAAACACGTCTTCGATGCTCGTCATGATACAGTTAAAAGCGGGATTCGTCGCTAAAGACTATACGTCCCCAGACGGCACCATTCCAACCTGATCGAGCTATGCACCACTGTAATCTGGCTCGGCAGTGTGTAGGCGTCAGTGGCAGGTGGCGTAACGGTCGGCGCGAGCGTAGATTTCGTTGTCCCAACTGTCTGTAAATGGTCATGATTGACACTAGTGTTTAGGTTGAACGTCTGATGGTTCATAGAGATGAAGAAAGCGCTATGACAGCTGATCGGACAATCACTCTGTCATCACGATCTGTTGCGACCCTAGATCGACCGCTACCCTCCTGACGCTGAACTCTGCCATTTTCCACCCATCCTTGCCAGCATCTTTGAATCGTCGCATCGCTTCGACTCAAATGACAAGCGATTCTCCGATTTGACCAACCGGCCTCTTTCAATCCAATGATACGACCTCTTTTAAACTCTGACAGTTGCTCGTAAAGAGCACGAACCATGCGGCGAGCAATTTTTAAGTTGTTGAAAGGTAATCTGAATCGCAATCAAGCGGAAAAGTTTAACAACTGTTGAAGAACTGCTCTTTATATACATCTGCTGGATGCGCAGATACGATGAGCTGGAGATCAAATTATTCATTCATTGGACACCAAATTTTAATCACTAGCCTATCTGGTCAAAACACTCATGAATACAAAATTTCAAAGCAATCGGATGATCGCTTCTTGGTGCGTCGATATTTTGTTATATATATATATATATATATATTAGGGTGTCTCAAGATATAATGGCGAAAAAAAAATTTGTGAAATCGAATACGCATACCCTCTAATTTTTTTCCTTTTCACCTCAGAAACATAAGAAAAAAGTTTTATTGCAATTAACCCGTAGGGACTCGCGGGGTTACTGCGTTACCCCACGCTTTTACAAACATTCGGTTCTACAGGAAACGGAACACGTGTGCATTCCTTTCTTATCAGTAGCTGAGTTTATTCCCCTTGCCTACATTCCTGTGTGGTTTCTAGGAATTTCGTTCATTTTTCTGGCCCCCAGAAGCTTTCTGTTGCTACTGGGGTAACGGAATCCCCCCCGCGAGTTGTTTCGTTAGTCCTGGGAACCAGTTATTGAGTGGGGCTGTTCTTTTCAGTTCTCATTCGTGATTTTCCATTTGCGTTCCTGGTCAGTTGTGTACTTGTTCCTGCGGAATTCTGTTGATTTTGGAAGTACTTAGTCGACATTGAAGCTTGAAACTGAAAAATGGCGACTCCATATGAAAAAGAAATGGAACGCTTACGGACACTTCTAGCTGAAGTTGAAACAGATGAAGAGTCGAATGATGATGGTGACAACGAGCCGGACATTTCAGAAGAAAACTTTTCGGACCATGAAATTTTCAGTGAGCATGATACGGAATCAGAGGAAGATGGAGATTCAGAAAATGAAGAATTGAGTAATTCGGAATGGTTTTTAGCAAAAGATGACGTAAAATGGAAGAAAACCAAATTTCGGCAGAATGTTCGAGTTAGAAGCCGTAATATTGTGTCCCACTTGCCTGGAACAAAAGGACCTGCAAAGACTGTCAGTACACCTATTGATAGTTGGGAGTTATTTATTGACAATAACATGATTTAGGTAATCGTCGAATGTACAAACATATACATTGAAAAATGCGCTCCAAACTTTTCACGTGAAAGAGATGCACGCAAAACTGATCCTTTAGAAATCCGTGCATTACTTGGGCTATTGTATATGTGTGGATTGCACAAATCTTCCAGACTGAATGTTAGAGACTTGTGGGCGACCGATGGAACAGGAATCTCTATTTTCCGCACAACAATGTCTTATAATCGCTTTTTATTTCTCCTTCGCTGCATGAGATTCGACAATATAAATACCAGACAGCAGAGACAGTTATTCGACAAACTTGCTGCTATAAGGGACATTTTTCAATTTTTTGTGACGAACTGTCAGAAGCATTACACTATAGGCGAATACGTCACTATAGATGAAAAATTAGAACCTTTTCGTGGTCGTTGTGGATTTCGCCAATATATGCCAAAAAAACCAGCAAAATACGGCATAAAAATACATGCGTTAGCTGATGCACGAACATTTTATACCAGTGTTATGGAAGTTTACGTTGGATCCCAACCAGATGGCCCCTATAAAGTTTCTAACTCACCAGGGGATATTGTAAAAAGATTAATGAGACCCTGGTACAAATCTGGCCGAAACCTCACTACCGATAACTGGTATACCAGTTATGATCTAGCGAAAGATCTACTTCGCGAAAAAATCACTTTGGTTGGGACACTTAGAAAAAATAAGAGACAGATTCCTCCAGAATTTAAAAGTTGCAAATGAAGAGAGACTTATTCTTCAATGTTTGGTTTCCAAGAAGATGCGACATTAGTTTCATATGTTCCGAAGAAAGGTAAATGTGTAATTTTGTTATCAACTTTACACAATGATGATAGAATAGATGATGAAACTGCGGAATGTAAAAAGCCAGAAATAATAACATTTTATAATTGTACAAAAGGAGCTGTCGATGTGGTTGATGAGCTGGCAGCAAATTATTCCACTGCTCGCAAGACAAACAGATGGCCACTGGTCATCTTTTACAGCTTACTAAACGTTTCTGTAATTAATGCCAGAATTGTCTTGCTTTCAAACAAAAATCCACCGATTCAGTACAAAAATAGAAGACGATTCATCAAGGACTTGGCCTTTTCTCTGATTAGTGACCACACTAAAAAAAGGTCCAATAATTTAAATTTAAATCATGAACTTCGGGCGAAAATTAAGGATCGTGTCTCGGATATTGAAGAACCCCCTAGAAAGAAGCCTAGAAGTGGGAGGTGTTTAATATGCCCTAGGAATAGGGATAAGAAAACATCCGGAACCTGCAACTTGTGTTCAAAATTTGTGTGCAAAAATCATTTAAATTCTGTTTGTGATAGTTGTTTCATCCAAAAAGAGGTGTAAAGAAAATAGGTATGTAAATTTAAAAAGAAAATAAACTATTGTCATTTTCTTTTGTGTGTGATAAAAGTTAAAAATAGAGGAAATAGTGTTGAACTCAATATATTATTTATTTAAATGTAAAATGTTACTTAAAATTCATATACTTTTAATTAGTTAAAGTTTTCTTCTTAAAAATATATGGTTCAGATGAAAAAACTACTTTTTGCTGCGTAGAAGAAGGATAAAAGAGGCTGGGGTAACTCCGTCACCCCCGCGAGTCGTAACGTCTGTTCGGGAGGCGCGAGTCCCACCGGGTTAAATAACGGGAACCCGTGCCGACTTGCGGTCAAAGTTGGACTTGAAATCCTGTACAGCGACTACAGTGGAAATATCGCTAACTGTATAATTCCTTACTATACGTGACATCAATTTATTTAAAGCAGATATTTATAACAATATTAGACTATACGAAACATTACTGTACATATTTTTATTTCAATGTTTGCTTTTTTCAGTCAGGGTAGAGCTTCTGGTGCTCTTGAACGTAACGTAACACAAATTGTTTTTGTTCCTCATCAGCTGTAAGCAAACCATGAAAGTCCTGCATCATTTTTCCCGCTTTTTCAGCTGCATCGTTTACTGCTTTCATGGCCGGATTTGGAAGCGTGGAGGCCCCGGGGCAACGAAGGAGGGAAGGCCCCTAATCAGGGTTCGAAAAGATAATCATATTTTCGAAAATATCCGATACTTAGACATATATCCGAATATGTTGATATACATGTATATATCCGATATTTTCGACCCGTGAAAGTTAGGATATTTTGTAAAAATTTTGTTGTGGGGGCCCCTTTGTTGTGGAGGCCCCGGGGCACTAGCTCCTCCTGCCCTCCCCTAAATCCGGCCCTGACTGCTTTAAACATTGAGACAGCCTTTTTCACATCAAAGAATGAAATATTATTGACCATACCATATAAGCTGGATGAATTTTTGTAGAGCAGCTTTTGAGTAATTGGGTCCACATTTTCGTACACTTTTTCAAAAAGCATAAATCTTTGTTAGGTGCTTTGACTGCCAAAATGCATTGAAGCCATGGTTTCACGTATACTGTTACTACAAACAAGCAGACATCAAACAATGTTTCATTTTCCTTCGTATCTAATTTTAGTTGTGAACTAAATAGTAATAGTTTTAGGGGGTAAATCGCTCGAGGCGTCCATCGAGCTTGGTGCATGACTCATATCTTATTTTAAATTCATTTTCTGTATCTCCACCTAAAAATATGATAGGCAGTTCTATCAACTCTTGATAGTCATCCCTGACCGTAATATTAGTGATTTCAGCACGGTAAAAGTCAAGTAAATTTTCCAAGTTAAGGTACAGTTCGGAACAACTCCACAGCTCCTCCATAGCACTGTATTTTAGTGGGATAGATCAGTTCATTCATATATATGATGGCGGCAAGCAAAGGAAAGCATTTTTCTATCATATATTTTATCAAGAATAGCGCAAGAACCACTTAAAGGACCTGTTTTGGAAGCTTCAGTATCACAACAAAGAGTTTTGAACTTTGTCTTCGAGATTTCAATCTAAAACTGCCCTTCAAACAGCTTGTTTTTGTTCATTTCTTTTAGAATTATCCAGTTTAGACTCAGCAATGAGTTGTTTGTCACATCCTTGTGAAATAACTATAGATAAGCGATATTCTTTTGATTTTTGAGCACTCAAAGCAGGCAACACTTTCATATCCCAAGGTAAATTCACTACATGTGGTACCTCGTACTGAAAACCAATTTTTATTCTTTCCTCGTGCTCCTTCCGCTTTTCGGTTCAAATCTTCGAATTGAAGATACCTATGGGAAATCCATCAATGTTGCACCCAAGTGCGTCAATAGTAGCTTCAAGAATAAACACATAATCTCGTATACTTGGACACCTGTCCAATGCAGCAACTGACTTCGAAGTAATAAAATGGCTCCTTATTACATACTTACTTGTTCCAGGTTCTGATATACTTGTTCCAGGTTCTAATATACTTGTTCCAGGTTCTAATGTACTTGTTCCAGGTTCTGATATACTTGTTCCAGGTTATAATATACTTGTTCCAGGTTCTGATAAACTTGTTCCAGGTTCTGTTTTATACGTTTCAGGGAAATCTTCTGAATTAATATTTTCACTAGAGGTCGAAGAGGAATTTTCTTGTACAGATTCATTTAATTCCGAGGATGTTGAAGCGGAATCGTATTTCATGCGCCTGTTTCCTTCTTTGACAGCTCAAAGTCGAGCCCTTTCCTCTTTATCGGCCAGTTTTTTATCTACCTTACCTAAAGTGACCACGTCGGCCAGGCTCTGTTTGGAGTTACAAGAAAATCCCATCATCCTCTTTTTTGATTAACCGAAGTGCATCAGCATGTGAATATTGAATAAATTGGTTTACATTATTCTCTAATTCTTATTGGCGCTGCCTGAATACTTCCTGAAGTTTTTTTTTTTTTTGCATTTTTTTTGTAAGTCTCTCCAAATTTGATACAGGTTTTTAAGTTTATTCACACAATTTGGCAACAATTTGGTGGGAATGCGTGCCTTTTCCCAAAAGATGATGCATTCCCAAATGTCGAGATTTGCACTTTCACTGATGGTTAAATTTACTTCTCAAATGTTATAGAACAAAACAGACAGAACTTGTCCGTTAGAGGGAAGTTTCAAACCTGTAATTTGGTGTTTTACGACTCCTATTAAAAGTATCTCTTTTTTCAAACTTCGCAATTCCAGTGCCATGTTTCGTTCCCTATGGAGCGACTATACTGCTCTCCCTGACCGGAATGTATTCGTAAGGACATTTTTGACGGTTTGCAAATTGCCACGGATAAGCCCCCCCCCCCTCCCCAACATATGCTTTTCCAGTTTTCATTTGTTTTCTGTGCATAATTTACAGCTGTTTTGAGCTTCGCAAAGTATCGCGTGGCCAGCATTCGCTTGCTTATGAATACATGTGCTATTTGCACGTCTAGGTCTTTAGACGCAAGTCGGCACGGGTTACCGTGCTTCAAATTGCATGAAAATTTTTTTACAACGGTTTTGATGTAAAAGGAAAAAAATAAGAGGGTATGCGTTTAAAAAAACGACTTTCATTTTTTTGGGACACCCTAATATATATATATATATATATATATATATATATATATATATATATATATATATATATATATATATATATATATATATATATATATATATATATATATATATATATATATATATATATATATATATATATATATACTAACTGACCCAGCCACGCGTTGCTGTGGCAAAGAAGTTGGATTAAAATAAACTTGAACTCATTATTTTGATAGAATCAAATAAATATTTTTAATACAGCTTAAAATAGTATAGCCGATTTTATAACATATGAGATTGATAATGGGCGTTATTCAATGTAAAAACGATTCCTAAATGTTCCTGGAAAATTATGGGCAGCTGATGTGGCCAATTTCTGCCAGTATCATGTCAAGCCAAAACCCGGAAAGTTTTCCGATAAAAGTTAATAACCTTCCTGAAATCATCTCGGAAGCCTCTTGAAAAATTCGAAGATCTTCCCGTTTGAAGTTAGTCGTGTTTCTAGAACTTTAGTGTAAACTTAGGAAGGGATACAAAAAAAAGCTTAGCACCTTTCTGATTTATTAAGGAACTTCTATAAGCAGTAATGCAAACATAGCCAAAGCTTAGCCAGAACTGCAAGCAATTATCGAAAATTTTTACTCAGTAACGTTTCGGATTTTTTTTTTTTTTTTTTTTTTTTTACCGTGCAGGCTGAAGTTAGTACTTATTGAATTCAATAAGTACTAACTAAATTTTCTATGGAAAAAGCACTATACTTACGCTTAGTAAATTTTGTAAGTATAACTTCCTCAAAAAAAAAAAAAAAAGTAACTTGAAAGTGATAGTAAATATCGAAACTGATTGTAAAATAACCGAATGTAGAAACTAAGGGTAAACCACCATACACTTTTAGATTCTACACTACATTTTATTCACATTAGCTTTCTCTATAGTTTGTAATCAATAACTTCTTTACAAAATACACTAACTTAATTAAAAACTTATAAAAATTAAATTTTTTCAATGAAGTAGATAACATTGACTTCGAACTATTGTTTCTATTATTTGAAAACGGAAAACTGTCTAAGCACTAAGTTGCGCACAATGTTCTTGATCAACCAGTCTTTTGCTAATACGAAAAGTATGATAACTTTCCACGTGTGAGTAGGCAATATTTCGTTGGCCATAAGAGAAATATTTATGTTTCAAGTACAAACCGAAAGAAGACATTTTTTGTTCTTTAAATCTATTTATGGTCTTTGCAAAAGCTAAACAAATCAAAAATTGAAACCTTTCAAATGTGTTTGAAAATTATGACGCTAATAATGGATTACGTGGCAACACAAACATTTCTCATTTAAACGTTTCCGACAAATATTGTTGACTTTTAATGTAGAAACGTGTACCGTTGCGTAATTTAGGTGGGTTTAAATCGCGAAAAAGAATAAATTGTTGAGCCAATTTTCAACCGGAAATCGTGTAGAC
Source organism: Uloborus diversus (assembly GCF_026930045.1). Classification (NCBI taxonomy): domain Eukaryota; kingdom Metazoa; phylum Arthropoda; class Arachnida; order Araneae; family Uloboridae; genus Uloborus; species Uloborus diversus. Next base: position 78,255,910 of record NC_072733.1, read on the forward strand.
GCATTCCTGGTGTATCCAGGGAATTTAAAAATTCATTTGGAGTGTTTACTGCTTTGTTTTCATCGACAACTGTATAGGCTTGTTCAGCATCAATGGGGAGCTTTTTTTTTTAAAGCCGTCAGTAATGGCTCATTATTCGCAATAATTGTAGCTAAGACAGAGTCATTGCTCTGTTGTTATACGTTGCAAATCAGTGTTAATTAAGTCGGTGGCCCAACTATCAAGTGACGGCATATCATAATAACTAAGTGGCAAATTTGAAATTGAAACGCAAAAACCTTCAGTTAAAACTAAAGCTTCATATTCATCTCTGGTGTAAAATCTGTTGGACATTTGTGCGTTTGTTAAACTTTATGAAATACGTCTTCAAACGTGAAAGTAATATAGTTTCTCCTTAAAAAATAATGATTGTGTTGGATAGTATGTCGTCAAAATTGTTTTAAACAGTTGACGAATACTGTTTCTCCTTATGTAAACCTGCATTAGAAAGTGTCAACTCCCAATGACTTTGTGCTACCAATAAATACAATTTGCGACATGCATCAGGATATGTATTTGACAGTCGACAACTGACGATCCACAAATATTCCTGTTTGTTCGGGAATGTTTACCGAAAACAAAACTGCTACAAGAACAGCGCGATTACAGAGGCAATTATGATTTTTAAAAAATTAAATTTATCTGGAAATAGACTCTCAATTAGTTCACTTTTCGTCTCAACGGCAGTGCAGAAATTGTCTGGCTATTTGTTGTACTGTATATTTTGATACAGTTCAATTTCACCGTTTCCAATACTCAGCAATTGCTTAGAAATTACTTGTGCGATCAGATTATTTTGCGTTTATACTCGCATGTTCATGGCCAATCGCATTATCTCGTCATTACGCTATAAAAAACGTTTTTTTTTAAACATGCGTTGATTTCATCGGAATAACTGGTAATGTCTGCCGGAAGTCCCCAGACAGTATTCAGACAATTTCGCCTAAAAGTTTATCGTTGCCATTCAAATCTTGCATAATCCTATGATGTGCTTCGAATGAATGCTTTTACTCATGAGCCATAGTACACTTATCCCAAATTATAATTTCACTCTCTTGCAATGCTACAGCCATACCACATTTTTTTTTCTTTATTGTACACATTGCGATTTGTTTGTTATGAATATCTAATAGGCAACTTTAAAGCTGAATGTGCTGTTCGTGTACCATCTAAAAAAAGTAGCAGCAATGCCTGACGATGCAATTGTCACTGCAATTTTCTGTTGCGAATGTATCTTTGCAAGAATTAATGATATTAAAAATTTCCTGGGGAACAAAATAAAGAAAATAATTGTTTTCCGCTTAAATTCATTAACTTTCCTGGAATTAACCTGGAATATTTTTGAAGAATTCAGTAGTCTTCTTGGTTAAAAAGGCAGTTATGATTCTGGCACCTGCAGAGAAGCCTAACGCAAGATTAATATAATAGCCCGGAACCTTCCTGCTTTTCTAAGAAAGCTCTCAAAGCATTAATACACGCATTGCCAACGCGAAGACAGACTCTCAAGCAAGTAGCTCGAATGTAGTTCCTCTGCAACTCTTGCCAAGCTTTGTGATCTAGATAACTTTTCGCACTCATTGGGTGTTGAGTCAATCTGGACAAACCGCCATCACTCCGAAACCGATACACCTATTAAATACGTTTAGTTAATCTTGATACTGGTGGAGAAAAATACTTTCCACAACGGTGTGAAATCTGCAATTTGTAGCAATTCAAGGAAACGTTTTGAAAAATATAGTTGATTTTCTCAGGAAGTAAATAATAACCTGTAATATCCCGAAACGTTATATGGAAAATCTAAGCAACATCTCTGAGTTTTTTTTATCATGGTGTTTTTAGCAGTTAGTCATACGATGTTCGAGTTATATCGATTAAATAACTTACACCGCCATCTATTAAGAATTTTTAGAACTAAACAATTAATTCACACTATTATTGCATAATTAAAATGAAATTTGCAGTAAAAAATTATAAAAACTATTCTATCTTTTAAGTTGGACCAAATGACACATAGATATGAAATTTGAGAAAAATCGGTTGAGTAGTTTCGGAGTTTACCCCGAACAAACATCGTGACACGAGATTTTTATATATATAGACTAGCTGACCCAGCCACGCGTTGCTGTGGCAAAGAAGTTGGATTAAAATAAAATTTTACTCATTATTTTGATAGAATCAAATAAATATTTTTAATAGAGTTTAAAATAGTATAGCCGATTTTAAAACATATGAGATTGATAATGGGCGTGATTCAATGTACAAACGATTCATAAATGTTCCTGGAAAATTATGGGCAGCTGATGTGGCCAATTTTCGCCAGGAACATGTCATGCCAAAACCCGGAAAGTTTTCCGATAAAAGTTAATAACCTTCCTGATATTATCTCGGAAACCTCTTCAAAAATTCGAAGATCTTTCCGTTTGAAGTTAGTCGTGTTTCTTGAACTTTGGTGTAAACTTAGGAAGGAATAAAAAAAAAGAGCTTAGCACCTTTCTGATTTATTAAGGAACTTCTATAAGCAGTAATGCAAACATAGCCAAAGCTTAGCCAGAACTGCAAGCAAGTATAGAAAATTTTTACTCAGTAACGTTTCGGATTTTTTTTTTTTTTTTTTTTTTTTTTTTTTTTTTTTTTTTTTACAGTGCAGGCTGAAGAAAGTACTTTTTGAATTCAGTAAGAACTAACAAAATTTTCTATGGAAAAAGCACTATGCTTACGCTTAGTAAAATTTGTAAGTATGACTTTGGCCAAAAAAAAAAGCAAAAATAACTTGAAAGTGATGGTAAATATCGAAACTGATTGTAAAATAACCGAATGTAGAAACTAAGGGTAAACCACCATACGCTTTTAGATTCTACATAACATTTTATTCATGTCTGCTTTCTCTATAGTTTGTAATCAATAACTTCTTTACAAAATACACTAACTAAATTAAAAACATAATAATTAAATTTCTCAATGAAGTAGATAACATTGACTTCGAACTATTGTTTCTGTTATTTGAAAACTGAAAACTGTCTAAGCACTAAGTTGTGCACAATGTTCTTGCTTAACCAGTCTTTTGCTTATACGAAAAGTATGATAACTTTCCACTTGTGAGTAGGTGTTATATGGTTGCCCATGATAGAAATATTTATGTTTCAAGTCCAAACCGAAAGAAGACATTGTTTGTTGTTGAGATCTATTTATTGTCTTTGCAAAAGCTAAACGAATCAAAAATTGAAGCCTTTCAAATGTGTTTGAAAATTATGACGCTATTAATGGATTAAGTGGACACAAACATTTCTCCTTTAAACTTTATCGTCAAAATTGTTGAATTTTGATGAAGAAACGTGTATCGTTGCAAAATTTAGGTGGGTTTAAATCGCGAAAAAGAATAAATTGTTGAGCCAATTTTCAACCGGAAATCGTGTAGTCGCATTCCTGGTGTATCCAGGGAATTTAAAAATTCAGTTGGAATATTTACTGCTTTGTTTTCATCGACAACTGTATAGACTTGTTCAGCATCAATGGGGAGCTTTTTTTTTCAGCTGTCAGTAATGGCCCATTATTCGCAATAATTGTAGCTAAGACAGCGTCATTGCTCTGTTGTTATACGTTGAAAATTAGTGTTAACTAAGTCGGTGGCCCAACTGTCAGGTGACGGCATATCATAATAACTAAGTGGCAAATTTGAAATTGAAACGCAAAAACCTTCAGTTAAAACTAAAAGTTCATATTTATCTCTGGTGTAAAATCTGGATTTAAATATTTGTGTGTTTAGTAAATTTTATGAAATACGTCTTCAAACGTAAAAGTTATATTGTTTCTCTTTAAAAAATGATGATTGTGTTGGATAGAATGTCGTCAAAATTGTTTTAAACAGTTGACGAATACTGTTTCTCCTTACGTCAAACCTGCATTAGAAAGTGTCAACTCCCAATGCCTTTGTGCGACCAATAAATACAATTTCTGACATGCATAGTGATATGTATTTGACAGTCGACATATGACGATCCACAAATACTCCTGTCTGTTCGAAAATGTTTACCGAAACCAAAACTGCTACAAAACCAGCGCGATTACAGAGGCAATTATGATTTTAAAAAAATTTAATTTATCTGGAAATAGACTCTCAATTAGTTCAGTTTTCGTCTCAACGGCAGTGTAGAAATTGTCTGTCTATTTGTTGTACTGTATATTTTGATACAGTTCAATTTCACCGTTTCCAATACCCAGCAATTGCTTAGAAAATACTTCAGGGATTAGATTATTTTGCGTTTATACTCGCATTATCTCGACATTACGCTATAAAAACGATTGTTTTAAACATGCTTTGATTTCATCGGAATAACTGGTAATGTCTGCCGGAAGTCCACAGACAGTATTCAGACAATTTCGCCTAAAAGTTTATCGTTGCCGTTCAAATCTTGCACAATCTTATGATGTGCTTCGAATTAATGCTTTTACTCATGAGCCATAGTACACTTATCCGAAATTTTAATTTCACTCCTCTCTTGCAACACTACAGCCATTCCACGTTTTTTTTTTTCTTTTAAATGTTACACATTGCGTTTTGTTTGTTATGAATATCTAATAGGCAACTTTAAAGCTGAATGTGCTGTTCGTCTACCATCTAAAAAAAGTAGCAGCAATGCCTGACGATGCAATTCTCATTGCAATTTTCTGTTGTGAACGTATCTTTGCAAGAATTAATGATATTTAAAGTTTCTTGGGGAATAAAATAAAGAAAATTATTGTTTTCCGTTTAAATTCATTATACTTCCTGAAATTAACATGGATTATTTTTGAAGAATTTAGTAGTCTTCTTAGTTAAAGGAAGTTATGTTTCTAGCACCTTCAGAGAAGTCTATCGCAGGTTTAATATAATAGCCTGGAACCTTCCTGCTTTTCTAAGAAAGCTCTCAAAGCATTAATGCACACATTGCCAACGCGAAGACAGATCTCAAGCAAGTATCTCGAATGCAACTCTTGCAAAGCTTCGCGATCCAGATGTCTTTTCGCACACATTGGGCGTTGAGTCAATCTGGATGAACCGTAATCGTTTCAAAACCGATACACCTATTTAATACGTTTAGTTAATCTTGATACTGGTGGAGAAAAATATTTTTCACAACGGTGTGAAATCTGCAATTTGTAGCAATTCAAGGAAACGTTTTGAAAAATATTGTTGATTTTCTCAGGAAGTGAATAATAACCTGTAATATCCCGAAACGTTATATGGAAATTCTAAGCAACATTTCTGAGTTTTTTTATCATGGTGTTTTCAGTAGTAAGTCATACGATGTTAGAGTTATATCGATTAATTAACTTACACCGCCATCTATTACGAATTTTTAGAACTAAACAATTAATTCAGACTATTATTGCATAATTAATATGAAATTTGCAATAAAAAATTATAAAAACTATCCTATCTTTTAAGTTGGACCAAATTACAGATACGTATAAAATTTGATAAAAATCGGTTCAGTAGTTACGGAATTTACCCCGAACAAACATTGTGACACGAGATTTTTATATATATAGATATACAGTAACCCCTCGATGTATCACGCTTGTCGGGAGATAACAAAAAAAGCGTAATTTTACCGAAAACACAATATAACCGAGGTTATATAAAATAACGCTTTAACAAATGTAAAATTTAATTACATGTGCCTGTACAAAAATATTGTTTTTTTTTTTTAAATCATAAAAGGACGCTTTTCTTAATAAAACCAAAAGAAAATTAGTCTACAAATTTTTCTTTTGAAAAAAGAATTTTTATTTTTTTTATGGTAAAATATGAATCGAAAGTTGCAGATTGAACTAAAAAACCATGTGTATGGAAAATATGCCAGTTTTGCTCATTGATGAAACAAAGAAGACAATATGTTTTCTGAGAGATATTTAAGATATTTAAAAAAAAAATCTATAATGTCAAATGCAAAGTAACATTTTTGAAATATACGTATATACAATTTTTTGGAGATAAGGGATACAATATCCGAATTAGCGATATAAAGAGGCACGATGTAACGAGGGGTTACTGTTTAAATCTATATACGTTTGACAGATCGATGTACTATATTGCTTTGTTTTGCTTAAACTTTTGCATTGATATCTCCTTCCTTCTTATTTCCAAGAAATTTTAATTTATGTTTTGTACATAATTTCATGCTAAGAACAGTGTGTGTATGCGTAAAAAAAAGCATGTTCAGTTATCACGTTTACTTTTAAGCATTTATGCGGTTATTTAAAACATGACTTCGCCTCTTTCTAAATATTACGTATCAATTAATAAAATGAAACGTAATTTTACGAAAACTATTACTTATTATTTTTAAAAAGTTATTGCATAAATGGGCACTTTAAACTTTTTAGCTTGATATTTCCTTTTTATTAGCCAGAAAATGCAATTTTTAAAAGCATATGTTTTCAGTAAGTTCTTTCTTTTAAAATTTTAATGACGTAAGGATTTCGAAAGCGTTGGAAAATCATTCAGGTGCAATTAATAAGCATCTCTGGTGAATGTGAAAAGACTTTGTATTCATTTTTCAAAAAGCAAACACATAAAGCTGAAACTTTATTTTTAACATTCATTCAGCGTGTAGCTTAAAAATTATAATATACCAAACCGATACATTAACTTTTATGCGCTCAACCATTTTACGAAGAAGCATGTATAAAACAGGATTCGTGTGTTTCAAGTTCTAATCACCAAATATTTGCATATGATACTGTTCCTGTCTTTTTCTTCATAAAAGCGTACTCAAAATAATGTCGGTTTTGAACTTCCGTTAACTGTAGAATAAGGTAAGTGCACCAATTGGGGTCAATTTAAGGATAAACAAAAGTCATAAGACAGTCTAAATTTCACTTACAAAAACATACCAATATGTCAGACTACTAAAATTTTAACATAGAAATAACTTTATAAATATTTTAATAAACGGAATAAAACTAAATATATTACACTGACACAATGCAAGTTTTAATAGTTGTTGCCACGCATGAGTTAGTTATCTGCCGTGGTCAGGTAAACCGCAGTATCTGCAGAAATGAGTTTTAGAGATAGTTGAAGAAAAGCGTTTGGGATTCAAGACTACTGTTCGACATTTTAACGCGAAACCTTACTCGAATTTCCGCATGCGTCAGGTTTGCTCTGATTTTATCAAAACAGCGGAGTTCGAGAACAGACAGTAGCAATAGGGAAATTTTGGAATTAGACGCTTTTTTTTCAGTGGAAACCAAATAAACAAGTTTTGCAATTAAGCTAAAGTGTAATAGATAACAAAAATGCAAAAAATTAAAAATTTGCAGTTACTGCCCTTGACCTGCCCACAACAGTTGTCGCCTTGTTATGTTCCGATCGTGGCTTAAAACAAAGTTTTTGCTTTAAAATAAAATTGTGAGTCGACGTTTTAAATATGCACTAATACAAAACGTATAATGCAGGGCAACGGCGTTTTGGGCTCTTTCAATAGTTTTGTAGACGAATATTCTCTATGATGTCATCTGCAAGGTCTAGATGGTAGTGAATGTGTAGGCGTCAGGTCATAAGGCAAACAACTTTATTCTAAATAATTATTTTGATTCAATTATCTTTCTTGCTGCAAAATAATTTTTCCCGTCTTTTTTTGGGGGAGGGGAAAGAGGGGGCTATTATAGCAAATTATGTAAAAATTTTTTTTTTTTTTTTTGAAGTTGGCAGTTACCTTTTTTTTTTTGCTGAAAATAATCTTTAAAGCTAAGAACAATTACAATCAGATAAATTTAAATTTATTGTTATGGATACATAGTTTCAGTTTTGTTATTTAAGTGCATTTCGTGGTCACCATTGGATCTGTACGTAATCCAATTGTGGGCACAGCTATGACCGCAACTGGCAAATATAGAACAAATATGTGATCCACTTATGGCTTGTGACTATTGTATATGCACATAAGTTGCATAATAAAAAATAATTAGGAATTACAATTAAAGTTAATATAACCTTGATTGAAAGATTAAAATGACTAAAAATGTGCAAATTTACTGTTTGCGGAAATAGATTAAAGTGTGAAATACTTTTAGCAGCAAGCACTAACGAAACAGTGTCTTTCATTCTGATGCAGATAAATGTATTCGCTATGTGGAGTAAGTAAACATTATGCGCAACTAAAAGAGTATGTTTAAAAATACTTTACAGTTTGGTAAATCTTTGGAATTAGCCAGCGTGATCAATATTTTTATTATTTCTAGTCTGAATATGAAACTGGCTCCAACTGGTGCTCTCACGGTATATTTCATCATATTTGCTACAAAAATTTTTGAGTTCCTATACATTTTTTGAAAACCTGTTGCATCTTTTAAAATTCGAGCAAATGTTTTATGTTTTTGATGCAGTAAACATTTTAATAACTGATTGCAAAATGACATAAAATAGATAAATTAGAAAAAAAAAACTTTTTGAAAATGAATTTGCGTCAAATGTTCTTGAGATAAATTTTAACCGAATCAGATTAGACAGGTTGATTAGAAGCGAAAAATGATTAAATTTCCCCCATTAATGATATGAAATGCATGTAAATACAGAGAGACTTTACCTAAGTGTGTGTGTGTGTGTTAAAATTTAACCAAGTTGTTGGAATCAAAAAGTGAAACACTGGAATCAAGTACTTTGGTGAAGACTCTAGAACGGAAGATTTTGTATCGATTATTACCCTCAAAACTATATTTAAGTTATTGAATTCAACAATATCATTTACAAACATGTACACAGTTACTTATAAACAATACATAATCATAAAGTAAAATCATTGTTTTATTTTTATGAAATTGTAGCAAATGTTGCATAAAATAGTTCACTATTTAGTTATTCAAGCAGTTTATATAAAAAGTTCGACCAAATGTAAAATTTCAGAAACATATTAGAAGATTCGAGATGCTTTTGTTTCAGCAAAAGGGCCAATGCATCGTCACGTGCGGAGGCAATTAGAGTCTTTAATTTCACTAAAATTTTGTCATAGAACTTCATATTTTAACTAAAAAAACGTAAACACCTTTTTAATCTTTATATTTGATGTATTGAAACTTTTTACGTACTTATGCTTTTAATAAAAAAATTCATCATTTAAAGTTTATTTTATCTGTATATGTGTCCCGTGCGGGATATACATAGTCAACCTTTTGTAATTCTTTGCATGAATTAAGTATTATTTTTGCTCGATTCATGTAACAATGACGAAACCAATTGTAGATTTTGAAATCTAAGGTTCCAATGAAATTTAAACATATCTCATTTGTTGAGAAATGATAATGTGAGTAGTTGAAAACAATTATTTATATGATCATTTCACGATGAAGTCGCTATTTTTTCCCGCACGTGGCAGCTCATACATTTAATCAAAAGTTAATAGTTTCAAAAAGTAATGAAAACATTTTTTCTATTGAAATCACATATGCATTTGTGGCTTCTTAAGCAACAAAATTTCGTTCATTGCTCTTTGAAATTATCATTTTTTAACGAAATAATTATATAAATTGTCACGTACGGGACAAATTGACCGCTTTCCGTGGATTCCCCCCCCCCAAAAAAAAGTATAGAAGTATTTCCAAAGTCATTCAAACACTCCGTACACGCACCCCGATATCTAAAACGTTCAGTAGACTTCCGTGTGTTAAGTTTATTTATTGCAGGAGACATTTCTTAAAAATCAGACAGTTGTAGTAAACATACTATGCACAAAAAAAATAAATAAAATAAAATAAAAATAAAAAATAAAAAAAATAAATAAAATAAAATCTCTAGCTACAACCTTCGTAGCTACTAGTTACGTCCATGAACTCCACTTCACTGAACAACAGTTAACCTTTCTTTTTAGGCACTCCTACTTTGGATGATATGAGTTAAAATTATTTGCTAGCTAAGGAGTGATACCTTTCATTAATCAAAGGTCACAATGAATAAAAAACAATATGCTAATGTTATTAAAATCATAAATGCACGACCAAAAATAATAAACTAATAGTTCTACAATTACCACAAGGACTAATGAAAAAGTTAAAATATAAGTAGGGTCTGGTGGGGTAAAGTGGTCATAAAATCGTAGGTTTTCAACTTAGGTGGATAATGAAAACAATAAATTCTTTAAACATTTCAACTTTTTTTGTTGTTATTTTACATTGCATTATTAAAGAACACGGTACATTGCATTTCAGGAAAAAAATATTGAATTTAAGTAGTTTTATAACACTTTCATTTCCCTTTGTATTTATGACCACTTTACCCCATGGGATGGGGGAAAGTGGTCATAGCATGGGGTAAAGTGGTCATAGTTTAAAAAAACTGCAAAACCGTTACAAATAGCCCTAATTTTTGTATATTTCGGTTATTTTTATAGTTAAAAGTATATGTACGGATATATACGGGTATACACGAGTCTACTATACGTGTCGTGTAGACATGACCCCAGTAGCACCAGAACGTTCAAATCTGGTACAGAAATCGTGTTATTGGTCGAATGGCGGTGTTAAGTGTTATTTGCACGTAAAATTAGACGTACAGCAACAGTGATATTATCACGGTGCCATTCTAGTTCTGAGGGGACGTCATATTAGACGTTCAAAAAACGTTCTAATGACACGGTGTTATTACCGTGCTAAAATAACGTAATATTTGACGTTCAGCTGTCACCGCATCCGAGCGCCCTCTATATCTGTTTACCGTGGAGTAGTTACAGAAACTTTCTTTGCTTGCCAACTTCAACCACTTTCGGAGCAACTGATGAAAAACAATCCGAGCAAAGGATTATTCTTTTATCAAAAGTAAGTGATTAATTTAATTATAATTACTTTTAAATCTTTCACATGTTAATTTTGTTTATAAATCGAATTTCATTTAAATTTTGAGTTAATTGGGTTTTTTTTTTTTAGCTTCGAACATTCTGCAAAACTTAATTGTTCCATTTGTATAATTTAATATCAATGGCTATTTCACGGATACATTTTTCGCTAACGTTTCTTTGTGCAATTTTCATTTCTGATTTGAATTCGAATTGATTGCTACATTTATTTTCCTTAAAGTGGTTGTTTTAGTTATTCTTGCTTTCGACTATGAATTTTAAGTTGCAATAGAGTATACATATATATTTCATTTTTGCTGAATCTCAGTTTTTGATGTATTTAAAATGCTTTATTTTAAAGTTTTTATACTTTTAATAAAGTAGACGGCTCACATAATGATTCTATTATTGCAAAAATAAACTTCCAAAATTTTTATGAAAAATGTGTTGCTGCTGTAAAATGTGGTACATACTGTACAGAAATCAGAAAATTAGTATTCTTGAATGTTGAGACAGAAAATGATTCTAAATTATTTAAAGAATTTTTCAATTTAAAATATTCATGATAAAGAATCAATTTTATCAACAGAAAAGATCTCAATCAAAATAGTACCTAAAAAAATTATGGCGTTGAAAATGGTCAAGATTTAAAAAACAAGATTCGTTGTATAACGCATTCAATTTGTTCTATTCTAAAGCAATATTTCCTGTTGTTAAAGATATTATGTCTGACTATGCTTTTTTGTTTTTATTCATTTATTTTTTTTCAGAAGCAAGTTGAAATAAATGTTAGGTTATGTTTTCGGTTTATAAAAATAGAATGCGTATTGCTTGTTTATTCTATCGCAGCAAAACAAAATGGAGAGCTGCTACTAGCTGTTTATTACCATCACCTGGTGCTTGAAAGTTTTCTGCGTTTAATATTTCCGCATAGATTTAACAAATAAAAAAGACTGGCAAAAATCAACTAATTGAATTGAAAACGGATGGGGAAAGAAAAATAATATTAAATAGAAGTGTTGGCTTAAGGAGTTAAAATTATCTCCCAGTGTTTTTTGTATTAAGAAAAATATTCTCCCTGTAACGAATTGTTTGAACACAGATTTTTTTTTTTTTTTTTTTTAAGTCTTTATTTCGAGTTTTAGATTCGGCTTTTTAATTTTTAATGTTTTTTTGACGAAAACCCAGTTTTGCTCTTGCATCAATCAGCATACTATAAGTGGAATTAAATTGTATTAAATTATGAGTAAAGTATGTTTTGTGCCATTTTTAAATAGGATCAAATTTATGTCGAATCAAGGGGCAAAAAAGTCCTCAACCTGACCTTTTCATATTTTCATGAAACTTTCAAAAATCTTCCCTTCCACTTCTTAAATTTGTAAATAATTTTAAAAAAAATCAATCATTCATAACTTATGATTTTGAAATTCGTTAAAAAGCATTTGCTGGTCAGCAGTGCTTTCAAATATTTACCTGCATTTCTATGAAAACTTCAGTCTTGTAAAATAGCTCCTTTTGAAATACAATTACGTGCTCTTTAATTCGATATGTAAATTGAAACTTTTTAAAAATATGTTTCTCACGAAATTTCAAAAATACTTGAGATGGTGTCTTTCATCTCAAAAAATTACTGCTAATCAGGGGTGTTTGTGATACCGAATTTCCGAAAATTTTGGGCTGACGCAATCTAAAACTAAAACAGTATTAAAAAAATTTTTAAAGTGCTACTTTTCAAATCATTTCAAATGTAAAGGGGGCAACTTCCATAAATTTCATTGTCTATAGAAAAAAGTACTTGAGTCCACCATCACCCCTGGTGCTATCCCTTAATGGTTCCACTCTGAAGGTATTTTTTTTTTTCAAAATCTCTAAAAGACATTATCTCAAAAAAAAAAAAAATGAGATTTTTTTTTCCTAAATATTGAGTTATGTGAAAAAAAAATTTCGAAGAGTATTTAAGTTACTGATCAAGTTAAAAGTAGGGGAGAAATGGGCATTCACCAACAAGAGGCGGTGGCGGTGGTAACACCGCCTCCCACTCCCCCTCTGACCTTGGGGTTACGCCTCCTCCGCCTCCCACTCCCCCTCTGACCTTGGGGTTGCGCCTCTGACCACCACGTTTTCGCCCACCCGCGTTTTCGCCCTTTGTCATGAAAGGTGACGAGGTTATTTTGGCGCGTTTTTGAATATTTTCGCGCCTTTTTGGACTTCGTTTTAGGGAATGGCAACACTGAGTAGAAGGTAAGTTTTTGGATGGCAACACTTGTTGTCATGACAACCGAAGTTTTCGTGTGGCAACACTTGTTGCTATGTTTTACCTTTTCGACTTTTTTTACTTTTAAGAACGTTCGTGGCGCCATCTATCGGGACTTTGAATATTTTTTTCCGTTTACTAAAATAGCAACTCATTTACGATTTAGATTCATTTAATCGTCTTTGATTCTTTTTCATTATTATTATTTTACATTATCACATACGTTATTATTTTTATACATTTATCCATTTAATTTTCCAAAATCTACAATCAATTTACTCTTTGTACTAATTAACACTTATCACTATCAAATATTTTCGTGAATTTTAAAAATTATCTTCTTAAATAATTTTTTACTGTAACCAAATTTCCCACTCAAGTTATATTTTATCACTACATATGCTTTTCATGAGTTTCACTTAATTTATCGCATTTCATTTAATTAACTCTAATAATTATTTTTTATCATCGATATTTAAGTTAATCATATTTTCCTTTCTTTATTTTTTTTTTTTTTTTCATGCAAACACTCTTGATGGAATAAAACAAAATTTTCAACTTTCATGAATTAAATCCCCTCTGACTATTTTATTTTACTTTACCATACTTTACTATTTTACTTACTGCGTTTTACTATTTATCATTCATTACAGCTTTTCCAAAATATTACTTTACAACCAACTAATTTTATTAACAGAATTTTCATTACAATTTATAAATTTCACTTTTATTTAATTATTTTTACCTACGGTAAAATAAAACACATAACACAAAAATGTTAAACATCAATGAAGAACCCAAGAAATGTTAAAATTATAAGTCGAGTATAAAAACTTCATGTAAGCAAATTTTAAAAATAGACTTACCGAAAAATAACTTCTACTGAAATTCATTTCAAAACTTGGAATCAATTTACTCTTAGCATTAATAAACACTTATCATTAAGAAATTTTCATGGATTTTAAAAATCAACTTATTTAATTTTTTTCCAGTAAGCAAATTTCGCACTCAAGTTACATTTTATCACTACATATGCTTTTCACGAGTTTCATTTAATTTATCACATTTTATTTAATCAACTCTATTAATTATTTTTTGGTTAGTATTTAACTTAGTCATTTTATCGCATAGTGGTTTACTTTATTATTATTTTTTTTTTTTACAAGCACTCTTGTTAGAATGAAACAAAATTTTCAACCTTCATGAATTAGAATCACTTTGACTATTTCATTTTCCCAATAATATTTTACTTTAACAACTAATTTCTTTAACAAAATCGATATCATTTATTTTAGTCTTTATCCTTTTCGAACGATACATTCAAATGGACAGCTATACGTTAAATTAAGAAACTTAATCTAAAATTTGACAAATTAAGTTATAGCTAAATACTGACTAAAATTAAGTACAAAAGACTAACCTTTTTGGGGTGAAATCCCTCAAGTACCAGCTATCGCGAAGTTATTTAAAAACAGTGAATGAAATTGTAATAAGTGGATTGTTAATTATAACTCAATCTCACAAATTGCAACTACACGCATGTTTTATGTGAAATCGCTGCATACGGCTGTTTGCCCATCGTCGATTTGCAGAAGGAATGCCGTGAAATCGGAAATCAACTCGGCTGTTGAAAAAAACTACCGTAATCCTACAGCACTTCGGATCGTCCACACACACCAGTGCGAATTGAGGAAATGACTTTATCAATATTTCTATCTACCCTTTACCGATAACGGATAACAAACCCCACGTGCGAGTATGATTCACCCCTTAGCAAGCACGTCTTGTAAGTGATGTCACTGTTTTTGACCAATTAAAATTAGTTCACGTTTCTCAAATATCAAGCACATAGATCGACAATAGCCTGATGTCAGGTTTTCCCCACAAAAATTTTAGATTTTAATTCGTAGTTTCGAATTAATTTCTTTTTCATTTCAAACTTATAAAAAAAAATTCCAGCTTGTAAGAATATTTCTTTCAAAAACAGATTTTTTAATCAAAACAGTATTTTTTCAAACTTGTAATATTTTTCTACTTAGAAAATGAAATCAAAAATTTTTGTTTTCTTTAATCATATAAAATGTTTTTAAGAAATAATTTCTCAAACTTGTAATATTTTTCCACTAATTAAAAAAAAACAATTTTTTTTCAATCATATAAAAATAAATTTTTAATCTTACAACAATAATTTTTTCCGCAAAAATATTTTTTTCAAATCAAAATAATAATAATAATAATATTTTTGTAACATATTATTTTTTTTCTTTTCAATCTTTTTTTTTTTTTTCGCAAAACTATTTTTTTTTCAAAAATTTTCAAACTTACAAAATAAAATTTTTTCAACTGAATCTTTAAACGAAATGATTTAATTAAATTTAAAACTCAATATCACTTTACTCTTAGTATTAATAACCAATAGCACTTAACCATTTACTCTTTGCACTCTAAGTATTAATTAACACACATGCATTACAAATAATAATAATAATGTTTAAGATACTTACAAATCATCCACTCAAGCTTTCACATATCCATCTAGCATGTTATTGTTCATTCGTGTGAGGGAACTTGTAATAAAACTTTACTCATCAACCGAAATTATACCGAAAATATCACATTTTTAGCACTTAATATAATCCTACAATTAACAAATTGGTTTTAACTTTGAATTTAAGAAAAATAAAAACTATTACACACTTAGTAACATATCTATCGATGTATATTATTTCATGACAAATCACAAATAGGTGAGGATCTTTTATCGATCATGTGACCAACTAAGTTAAGAAAGAGCGTTCTTATCTCATATGAGAATTTATAAGTCTTTAATATTTCTCTTTAATGTAAGTGTATTGATACGTACGAGTTTGTGTATGTGAATATAACTGTGTATTGTTTTCAAACCATTGACATGTTTAAGCTTTACGGTTCTAATTTTGACTTTCCACTTAGCATTAGTCGAAGTCCTTCGCATGTATTAAACTATAGAAATATCACAAAAATTATATTTTCATTCAGTCTTAATTACAAAACCATACAATAAGATGAAGACAACACCGATAGTATAAAGATTACTTACAATAAAGTGCATATAAAAAATATATGTAAGAGTGATTTCAAAGTATAATCCATCAACCATATTCAACAACTCAATAAAAACACAAGTCTCTTTTAAAATGATAAACACAATTTATTCACACACACACAGTAAAAGACAATTAAAAAAACTTACATCTTTAAGTAAAACTCTTCAAAACTTTCAAGCGTATTTTTAGCATTGATTGCATCAAATAAATCAGACACATGGCATTTTAAACATGGACTATCAACATTCAAAGTAACGAAGTCACGAGTCAAGTTTTCCCAATTAACATTAAAAAGAGCCTGTTCGAAAAAAGTGTCGAACTTTCGACCCCTTGTTAATGATTCACATTCATGCACTCTCATGTAAAAAATGAATCCATTTTTACAATTCACACATTCTTTTTTAGAAAGGTAGTTTATGTTGCACATGAGCTCATCAAATAGTCACTTACGTAGAGAATCAGCCAGTTTACCAACTTCTTGTGATGTATATGTGCTGATTTTATCACATCGGCAATCTCAGGGATATTTTTTCTCAATTTCCGAAAGGATGTACTCTTTTAGAGTATAAGTCATAAGTTTGTCTTTGACACTACGTGAGATAGAAGGGGACGCGTAGCACAATTTGTCAATCTGGCTTTCCAAAAGTAGAACTCTATCAGGCATCAACTGGAACACTTCTCGTTTCAGTTTGAACAATCTTTGCACACTAACACAGATGTTACCATTCGCACTCGACTCTCCTTTTTTATAACAAAAGCGAAATCACGGTCTTCGATTAATTTTTGATTTATATTTTTACGTAGGCTTGAAAAAAGTGATCTCCACACATCTGGTTCTAAGGAAATACCATCCTTAGTTGGTCGAAGAATACCATCTTTCCCACACGTATATCTTCTAATATGCACGCGTGTACATTTCCGAAAAGTATTCACCTAAAGTGAAAATACAATCACCCAAGTGTATCAGATCATGAGGCTGTGGAGAAGCCTCAGTGTTCATTTTCATGTTCGTTGCATCCCATCTGTTCATCTTCAGGCTTCAAAGTTTCAGAATGATTTTCACCATCGTTAGTCATTCTTAACTCTCATAGGATTAAGAGTCACAATACTAAAACAACTTCCTGTGAACTTAAAAAATAAATCAAACAAGGTTTTAACACTAGCGGGTGAAGAAAACTCCTAAGTACATAGAATAAAATTTCACGACGTCTTTCAAAGCTCAGAATCACTCTGAAAATGATTCTCCAAACATCCACTATAAACCAATGAATATTCACTTTAACCAATGAGAAGTGTACATAAATCTCTTGCTACTGACGTCATAGAATATCACACGAACTTTTGAGCAGAATTGAGTTGTTTTCCACAGTATTCAGATTTTTAGAAAATGCCAACACTTTGACTTCCAACTTCATCCTGACCCACTACGAGTAATTTTAAGATGGTAGCAGGTTTTCACATCACATCGAATGCCGATGACGTTTTCGCATCTCATGCAAATTGACATGATCAATTACAAGTGATTGACCATGTCATGCGCGAGATGCGAAAACGTCATCGGCATTCGATGTGATGTGAAAACCTGCTACCATCTTAAAATTACTCGTAGTAGGTCAGGATGAAGTTGGAAGTCAAAGTGTTGGCATTTTCTAAAAATCTGAATACTGTTTAAAACAACTCAATTCTGCTCAAAAGTTCGTGTGATATTCTATGACGTCAGTAGCAAGAGATTTATGTACACTTCTCATTGGTTAAAGTGAATATTCATTGGTTTATAGTGGATGTTTGGAGAATCATTTTCAGAGTGATTCTGAGCTTTGAAAGACGTCGTGAAATTTTATTCTATGTACTTAGGATTTTTCTTCACCCGCTAGTGTTAAAACCTTGTTTGATTTATTTTTTAAGTTCACAGGAAGTTGTTTTAGTATTGTGACTCTAAATCCTATGAGAGTTAAGAATGACTAACGATGGTGAAAATCATTCTGAAACTTTGAAGCCTGAAGATGAACAGATGGGATGCAACGAACATGAAAATGAACACTGAGGCTTCTCCACAGCCTGATGATGTGATACACTTGGGTGATTGTATTTTCACTTTAGGTGAATACTTTTCGGAAATGTACACGCGTGCATATTAGAAGATATACGTGTGGGAAAGATGGTATTCTTCGACCAACTAAGGATGGTATTTCCTTAGAACCAGATGTGTGGAGATCACTTTTTTTCAAGCTTACGTAAAAATATAAATCAAAAATTAATCGAAGACCGTGATTTCGCTTTTGTTATAAAAAAGGAGAGTCGAGAGCGAATGGTAACATCTGTGTTAGTGTGCAAAGATTGTTCAAACTGAAACGAGAAGTGTTCCAGTTGATGCCTGATAGAGTTCTACTTTTGGAAAGCCAGATTGACAAATTGTGCTACGCGTCCCCTTGTATCTCACGTAGTGTCAAAGACAAACTTATGACTTATACTCTAAAAGAGTACATCCTTTTGGAAATTGAGAAAAAATATCCCTGTGATTGCCGATGTGATAAAGTCAGCACATATACATCACAAGAAGTTGGTAAACTGGCTGATTCTCTACGTAAGTGACTATTTGATGAGCTCATATGCAACATAAACTACCTTTCTAAAAAAGAATGTGTGGATTGTAAAAATGGATTCATTTTTTACATGAGAGTGCATGAATGTGAATCATTAACAAGGGGTCGAAAGTTCGACACTTTTTTCGAACAGGCTCTTTTTAATGTTAATTGGGAAAACTTGACTCGTGACTTCGTTACTTTGAATGTTGATAGTCCATGTTTAAAATGCCATGTGTCTGATTTATTTGATGCAATCAATGTTAAAAATACGCTTGAAAGTTTTGAAGAGTTTTACTTAAAGATGTAAGTTTCTTTAATTGTCTTTTATTGTGTGTGTGTGAATAAATTGTGTTTATCATTTTAAAAGGGACTTGTGTTTTTATTGAGTTGTTGAATATGGTTGATGGATTATACTTTGAAATCACTCTTACATATATTTTTTATATGCACTTTATTGTAAGTAATCTTTACACTATCGGTGTTGTCTTCATCTTATTGTATGGTTTTGTAATTAAGACTGAATGAAAATATAATTTTTGTGATATTTCTATAGTTTAATACATGCGAAGGACTTCGACTAATGCTAAGTGGAAAGTCAAAATTAGAACCGTAAAGCTTAACTCTTTAAGACCGGGAAGGAGGGAATTTTTTACTACAGTTAGGTCCTGACTTTTTCGATCAAGCTATTTTGGAAATGGAATCGTCCACTCTGAGACCCCCTTCGGCAGCATCTCGTCAGTTCTTGTGTGCACTAATTACAGGAGGCGTGGTAAGCTGTCACCTTAATCGCTGTCGCGCTTCAGGCGTGCAGCCTTTTTCGCTATTTCCCTAGGCTAGTGTTTATCGCGTATGTTGGTTCAGCTGTCTGCGATCTATAGACACATGGGATGTTTTAAAATTAGGAATAAAACATCTGAATTGCAAAAAAAAATATTCAAAAATCAAAAGCAACTTTGGAATGAAGAATTTCAAAGGGAAAAAATAGAACAAGTCGCGTGAATGAAAAAGAATGAATATAAAAGTTTCTTCATTTCCCCCTTCCTCCCGAAATGCGGGCATCTTCACAAGTTAATCCTTGTAGTTGTATTGCCATTGGGAATTGTACATCACTGTCACTTGTCCCATCAGTTGAAAATACTTCGGTCGGAAGAAAGGATCTTTGAGGTGGTCTCACAGCGTGACTTTCCATCAGTTCCTAACCATATTGCTAATAAGTTCGGTTTTTTTTTTTCGGATATCTTGTTCAGCCTACAGCGCAAAATGCCTAACCACGAATCTTATTTATTTCTCCCCTTTTTTTTCTTTTTTAAAATTAAACTAGTCTATGTAATTGGATTTTGACATTACTTATTAAATGACAGATAAAAATGGAGTTTGGCGTCAAAATTTGGGATGAATAGCCACCGTAGACTAACTCTTCCAGAGCCGGATTTAGTGGAGGGCAGGCGGGGCTACTGCACCGGGGCCTCCACAATAAAATTTTTACAAAATATCCTAGCTTTCACCGGTCGAAAATATCGGATATGTACATATATATCAAAATATTCGGATATACAGTAGAAGACCATTATAACGCACAACCTTGGGACCAGAGCTTTTGCGTTATACAGGTTTTTGCGTTATATAGGTCATTTCACAAATTTTGAAACTAAAGTTCAGAATATGTCTCTATAATAGCACTTCAGAATGAGTTTTATCTGCAATGAGTATTAAAGACCAACATTACAATTAGTTATTCACAAATAAATATGTTTCACAATCAAACGAAAGTGCATTATCCTGCACTTCTGCTAGCTTCTTGGTTTGCATAACAGCTGCATTTGCAAGAGCCATCTGGTATTTTCTGTTTACTGTAAGGGGGGTACTAATTTCCATTTAAAAGCTTTGGATTAAGATGGAAAGATGAAAAACTGTTTCAAAATAACAATTTTTATGTTTGCATAACAAAACAGAGGTATTTTTTTAACTTCAAAACCTATTGTTTACTTCTGGAAAGTTGTACGGTTTATAGAGAATTGCGTTATATAGGTCGGCGTTATAATGGTCTTCTACTGTATATCAAAGTATCGGATATTTTCGGAAATATGATGATCTTTTCGAACCCTGATTAGGGGCCTCCACTCCTTCGTTTGCCCCGGGGCCTCCACACTTCCAACTCAGGCCATGAACTCTTCCAATTATAATCTTCATTCCAATGAAATAAAATAAGAAAAATTCAGTTTTTTTTGGAGTTTTTTGGTTTTATTCCCGCAAAACAAATTAATACGTAAAATCAATCCGAGTAGAAATAATTTTTCAGTCGATTGTTAATTTTTAACTCTGAAAAGTGAGAGGGCAAGGCCCCTTTACTTTTGAAAGTAAGGAAAAATTTCCCCCCCCCCCGCCCCTCCAACCCACAAACACACAAGTTGCCATGGTTATCGTATATAACTAGCTAATCGAATATGATAAAGGTGAGAGCATACAACTTTTTAACATAGAAATGCAAGATAGATAAACCTGTACTGAACGAAAGTTTTCTTGTTTTGATGCAACTCTGAAATCGCTTAATTATTATTGACAACAATTTCATATTGGGGGAAGGAGGTGACATTTGTTTTCTCTTAAAAAATCAATTAATTCTAAATTAGTGCTAAAAGTGTAAATGCAACAGATGTAGAAGCACAGATTTAGATTTTCTTTATATTTATCAGTAAGTAAACTGCTGTATGACATGATTTTAAAAAAAATATTCCCTAAAATTTATTCTGATGATGTTTTCCTGAATAATGTCATTTATACAGAAGTAAATATGTACTTTAATTTGTTTGAAGAATTTAACAATTAATTTATATTTTCAAGGAAACAAAGTTGTGGGATGTGCTACTGAAAGCAAGAGATAATGTCTTTTTAAATTGATTAAATGAGTTTAGGAAAGAATTAAATCCGATTTTTTGGTGTTTGTTACACTACAATCGTTAAAGGAATATTACAATGTGACTTAGCGCCATTAGAAATTTCTGTTTATCCCACTTCAGAGGCAACTGTTTTTGAAGATTTATCATGGTTCTGAATTTACATGTTGACAAACTGACTGAATTTCCCAAATTAATGAATAACATGTTGTTCAGAAGAAAACTAGAAAATGCTATTTTGTGATTAAATTTTTATAAGTGCAAATATATATTATATTGCTAGCAAGTATCACTTTACTCAAAATTTGGAACTCTAAAGGTAAAGTGGATAATACGGTAGTTTTTAAATTGTATAATATCGTAACAAAATTCTTTTCTTTTGACCATTCTGAGAGAACTAGTATCTAAGGCATCTTCTTTAGTCACCCGTGCGACCTGAATACTGGAGTTGGTTGACCCATGCATACATTTTTACATGTTATGTATGTTATGTGTGTTTTAAGTCCTTATGGAATATGACCTCCTATCTCACTTTTTGTGGGGCGCGACTGTTTGGGTAACAGTTGTGTGGTGGGGTGCAGTATATTTTCACGAGCAAGTTAAAGCTATGGGCAGATTTGTTTTGTTTAGATGTCTTCCAAGCTCTGATTTGCTGAGTAATACTTTTAAGTTTCTAAAACTGGAAAGAAATAATTACATTTGGGTTGAAAATAAAAATAATGAAAATAGAAAAGGTTAATAGATGGCGAAATATTGCAAGTAGTAATTGCACACCCGTGTTTCGAGGTTCCTTGTAAACCTGAAGCATGTATATGCAGTTATTTGCAAAGTTTGTGCTTTAATGTTGTACGAATTATCATAAAAATTATACAAAACATTAATTTATAGATCCTAGTATAGAATTTATTTTTAAAAAAGTGGTAAAAAAGAGTGAGGATTAGAAGTAGAGGAAATTGAAACGAAATCGTACAACGCATTCATCTTTTCTCATTTTTTGAGGAAGCCAAGCGACATCAAGTCATTAGCAGCTCCCCATTCATGCAGTTGTCGCTATCACTTGCTAAATAGCTATCGGCTAGAAGAAAGGGTCTTCTTCGGGGAGGTCTCGCAGTAGGGTGTCTTCTTCTACCCACCACCCCTGAATTCGCAGAACTCGGCCGGGTACGGGCGGACTCGGATCTAAGTTACAAAGCCGTATACGGCCGGCCTCGGTCTTAAGGAGTTAAACATGTCAATGGTTTGAAAACAATACACAGTTATATTCACATACACAAACTCGTACGTATCAATACACTTACATTAAAGAGAAATATTAAAGACTTATAAATTCTCATATGAGATAAGAACGCTCTTTCTTAACTTAGTTGGTCACATGATCGATAAAAGATCCTCACCTATTTGTGATTTGTCATGAAATAATATACATCGATAGATATGTTACTAAGTGTGTAATATTTTTTATTTTTCTTAAATTCAAAGTTAAAACCAATTTGTTAATTGTAGGATTATATTAAGTGCTAAAAATGTGATATTTTCGGTATAATTTCGGTTGATGAGTAAATATTTATTACAAGTTCCCTCACACGAATGAACAATAACATGCTAGATGGATATTTGAAAGCTTGAGTGGATGATTTGTAAGTATCTTAAACATTATTATTATTATTTGTAATGCATGTGTGTTAATTAATACTTAGAGTGCAAAGAGTAAATGGTTAAGTGCTATTGGTTATTAATACGAAGAGTAAAGTGATATTGAGTTTTAAATTTAATTAAATCATTTCGTTTAAAGATTCAGTTGAAAAAATTTTATTTTGTAAGTTTGAAAATTTTTGAAAAAAAAAATAGTTTTGCGAAAAAAAAAAAGATTGAAAAGAAAAATAATAATATGTTACAAAAATATTATTATTATTATTATTTTGATTTGAAAAAAATATTTTTGCGGAAAAAATTATTGTTGTAAGATTAACAATTTATTTTTATATGATTGAAAAAAAATTGATTTTTTTTAATTAGTTTAAAAATATTACAAGTTTGAGAAATTATTTCTTAAAAACATTTTATATGATTAAAGAAAACAAAAATTTTTGATTTCATTTTCTAAGTAGAAAAATATTACAAGTTTGAAAAAATACTGTTTTGAATCAAAAATCTGTTTTTGAAAGAAATATTCTTACAAGCTGGAAATTTTTTTTATAAGTTTGAAATGAAAAAGAAATTAATTCGAAACTACGAATTAAAATCTAAAATTTTGTTTGGAAAACCTGACATCAGGCTATTGTCGATCTATGTGCTTGATATTTGAGAAACGTGAACTAATTTTAATTGGTCAGAAACAGTGACATCACTTACAAGACGTGCTTGCTAAGGGGTGAATCATACTCACACGTGGGGTTTGTTATCGGTTATCGGTAAAGGGTAGATAGATATATTGATAAAGTCATTTCCTCAATTCGCACTGGTGTGTGTGGACGATCCGAAGTGCTGTAGGATTACGGTAGTTTTTTCAACAGCCGAGTTGATTTGCGATTTCACGGCATGCCTTCTGCAAATCGACGATGGGCAAACAGCCGTATGCAGCGATTTCAAATAAAACATGCGTGTAGTTGTAATTTGTGAGATTGAGTTATAATTAACAATCCACTTATTACAATTTCATTCACTGTTTTTAAATAACTTCGCGATAGCTGGTACTTGAAGGATTTCACCCCAAAAAGGTTAGTCTTTTGTACTTAATTTTAGTCAGTATTTAGCTATAACTTAATTTGTCAAATTTTAGATTAAGTTTCTTAATTTAACGTATAGCTGTCCATTTGAATGTATCGTTCGAAAAGGATAAAGACTAAAATAAATGATATCGATTTTGTTAAAGAAATTAGTTGTTAAAGTAAAATATTATTGGGAAAATGAAATAGTCAAAGTGATTCTAATTCATGAAGGTTGAAAATTTTGTTTTATTCTAACAAGAGTGCTTGTATGAAAAAAAAAATAATAAAGTAGCCCACTATGCGATAAAATGACTAAGTTAAATACTAATCAAAAAATAATTAATAGAGTTGATTAAATAAAATGTGATAAATTAAATGAAACTCATGAAAAGCATATGTAGTGATAAAATGTAACTTGAGTGCGAAATTTGCTTACTGGAAAAAAATTAAATAAGTTGATTTTTAAAATCCATGAAAATTTCTTAATGATAAGTGTTTATTAATGCTAAGAGTAAATTGATTCCAAGTTTTGAAATGAATTTCAGTAGAAGTTATTTTTCGGTAAGTCTATTTTTAAAATTTGCTTACATGAAGTTTTGATACTCGACTTATAATTTTAACATTTCTTGGGTTCTTCATTGATGTTTAACATTTTTGTGTTATGTGTTTTATTTTACCGTAGGTAAAAATAATTAAATAAAAGTGAAATTTATAAATTGTAATGAAAATTCTGTTAATGAAATTAGTTGGTTGTAAAGTAATATTTTGGAAAAGCTGTAATGAATGATAAATAGTAAAACGCAGTAAGTAAAATAGTAAAGTATGGTAAAGTAAAATAAAATAGTCAGAGGGGATTTAATTCATGAAAGTTGAAAATTTTGTTTTATTCCATCAAGAGTGTTTGCATGAAAAAAAAAATAAAGAAAGGAAAATATGATTAACTTAAATATCGATGATAAAAAATAATTATTAGAGTTAATTAAATGCAATGCGATAAATTAAGTGAAACTCATGAAAAGCATATGTAGTGATAAAATATAACTTGAGTGGGAAATTTGGTTACAGTAAAAAATTATTTAAGAAGATAATTTTTAAAATTCACGAAAATATTTGATAGTGATAAGTGTTAATTAATACAAAGAGTAAATTGATTGTAGATTTTGGAAAATTAAATGGATAAATGTATAAAAATAATAACGTATGTGATAATGTAAAATAATAATAATGAAAAAGAATCAAAGACGATTAAATGAATCTAAATCGTAAATGAGTTGCTATTTTAGTAAACTCAAACTAGAGTGAAAAGCATTTTAGTAGGAACATGTTAAAATCTCTTGTGCTAAGAAAAATAAATAACTTTTAAGCATAATTTTGTAACTGGAATAAATGTATGATAAAATGATTAAGTTAAGTATTAATGAAAAAGTAATTATTAGAGTTAATTAAATGGTATGTGAAAAATTCAATGAAACTCTTGAAACGTATATGCAGTGTTGGAATGTAACTTGAGTGCGAAATTTGCTTACTGGAAAAAATTAATTAAGTTGATTTTTTAAAATCTGTGAAAATTTGTTAATGATAAGTGTTAATTACTACTAAAAGTAAATTGATTGCAAGTTTTTAAATTAAATTAGATGGATGAAAATTGTAGACCTGATAATGTTTCGAAAAATTTGAGGTTTCGATTCCTGTCACTAATTGCGAAAAATTTCTAAGTTTAAAAATATCGGGAAAAAAAACGATAAAGTAAAAACAAGCGAGAAAATAATCAAACTCTAAAATATACTTTAAAAAAAAAATCGAAATCACGGAAAAATAATCTAAGTCTGAAATGCTTGAAATTAGTTAAAGACTAAAAAGTTAAGAAAATAGTTAAAGACTGAAAATAATTTAAAAACGCTAAAATAGTGAAAAAAAAAAAAAAAAATCAAAGTGCTAAATGACAGGAAAAAACGTTAAAGTTCAAAATGTATGAAAGAATATTTAAGTTAATTATTTCTTAGAAAATTTAACAAATAAGAAAATATATTTTGTTGTATGAAAGTAAAAAAAAAAAAAAAAATTAGTTAAGAAAATTATTTCTTCGAATTTTTTACAAGTTAGAAAAATTATTTGTCAATTTGACAAAGAAAAAAGAAATTAGTTAAGAAAATTTAACAAGTTAGAAAAAATAAAAAATGATAAAGTTTGAAATGCATGAAAAAGAAAATCAAAGTTTAAAATATATTTCAAGTCCACAAAGCATTGAACCAAATCTAAAATCTCGAATGGGTTGTATTTATATAAATCTTTACTTAAGTGAAAAACATTGTTATTATGAAAAATAATAATAATGATGATAGTTTCAATTATGAGCTGAAATACAGTTAATGATATGCCATGATTAGTACTAAAGAGTAAATTAATTGATGGTTTTAAAATTAATTTAATTGTAATATTCGTTGTCATGGTACAGATTCACATTAAGACTGAAAGTGTAATGGCAAATATAGCATAGTGGTTAGCATACGTTTTTGCTAACTCAAAGTTTGGGTGTTCGATTCCCGACACTCTGTAAAATAAAAATAATTAAATTCAGGGAAATATTCAAAGTCCGGAAAAAAATATTCAAAGTCCCGATAGATGGCGCCACGAACGTTCTTAAAAGTAAAAAAATCGAAAAGGTAAAACATAGCAACAAGTGTTGCCACACGAAAACTTCGGTTGTCATGACAACAAGTGTTGCCATCCAAAAACTTACCTTCTACACAGTGTTGCCATTCCCTAAAACGAAGTCCAAAAAGGCGCGAAAATATTCACAAACGCGCCAAAATAACCTCGTCACCTTTCATGACAAAGGGCGAAAACGCGGGTGGGCGAAAACGTGGTGGTCAGAGGCGCAACCCCAAGGTCAGAGGGGGAGTGGGAGGCGGAGGAGGCGCAACCCCAAGGTCAGAGGGGGAGTGGGAGGCGGTGTTACCACCGCCACCGCCTCTTGTTGGTGAATGCCCATTTCTCCCCTACTGTTAAAGTGCATGTAATTGTCAGCCGTTACACAATCCTGATGCTCCCATAGCTTTGAGATATCATTTCAAAGCACTGAAGGAAGGCATATTAACAAACATCAATTACTCATTAGTTGCGTCGCCTGGCTTTGCACGATCTACCTCGAAAATAAAAGTTGTGTCAAGTGACCATTGTTCAGCAATCACTCTTGAACAAGAAACTAAAAAAATCAGTAACATTTTGCGGCAGATTCCGGGAAAATAACCAAAAAGGGAACATTTTAAGTATCTCAATTACAGGAAAACCCTCAAAGCAAAACTCAGAATTTTATTTGTTCATGTTTGAGAAAAAAATGCAACAGATCTTTTTTCTCAATGATTTTCTGCATGCTACAAATTTCAATAAAAGCATTGTTACGGAAAGTTGATGAAGCACTAATAATTTGAATGGAGGAAAGCCCTCGAAAAATAGGGATTTTATGTCGAAATCTAAGTATTATAATTAGTAGTTTTCAGTTGATATCTCCGCTAATTATTATCGGGGGATTACTTTGAATAGCCAAACATAAATACGGGAAAATTACGAATACACCGATACCTGGTTCGATATTCAGTTTACTGGCGTTCGGGAGAAGTAACACGGACAGAGATAGATAGATTAATGCATAGATAGATAGGTACATACGCTCAGTTTAAAATTATGTAAGATGAATTATGAAAGAATTTTTTTTAAAAAACCACATGCATCTTAATGATATAAAAGAGCAAAGTTTCTGAAAGTTTCATGTTATTCTGAAATGGTCTGGTTGAGTGCCTAGTTGGTTTAACATGTGAGTGACCCAACACGAAATAGAACACAAAGAAATTAAAACAGTAACAAATGAAATAAGCTAATTTTTTTTTACAATGAAAAAAAAAAAAAAAATTAGTGCACATCTCTTCTTTGTCTGACAACTTCCATTTCATCCTTTGGTATAATTCTTAATAAACGCGATTTTGGAAAAATATCAATGAATATTTTCATATCTTGGAAATAGTTCTAGTAATATCTCTGAATATATGTGTGGTACATTGATTCTTACCTTTCTTCATTATTTACTCTGAGATGTGCACAAAATAGATAATTTAAGTAATGCAACTAGCATCTTCTCCTGAAAGCAGCAAGCCATGTTTTATATGTATACAAACTGGTTTTCCTATGTAGAAGTAGAATCAAGTTATGACACTTAAAATTATTACCCAATTAGACTAAAAATACTAACCAATTCAGGTTCCATATCAAACAACAAATAATCACGCAAAAATGATGCATAAATGAAGAAATAAAGAGTATCAATTTAGTTTTAAAATAATGAAAATATGTTTTTTGCAGTATGAAATGGTGGAAAAAGAAGTACTATCATAGAAAACGCATAGAATTTTCTTAGTGATTTTTTTTCCCGCTTGGAAAAATTAAGGGTCTTGCTCGATATATAGCACAAAAGTCACAAACATGGGTACTCGAGTTGGATTTTGAAATTCCTTTAAAAGCAGCATGGGTTTTCTGTGATTAAAACTAGAATCATATTTTATGTTTTTTTACATACATCATTATGTAATTTTTTTCATTAAAGAAAATCCTAAGTCAAATTGTCTCTTATGTTAAAAAAAATGTATTGCCTCTCTATGATTATTTCTAAAAAATGAAGAACCACTGGGCTCCCAAGGTATGATCAACGGTTGTATTGTACTATTGGATTTGAACACTTCGGGTTAAATTTTTTTCAAACTTATTTAGTTTAATTTGTATCATTCAAAAAATAAGAATGTTTACGTCAGGTGATGATTTCTGACTAGACTTCAAATTTTTTACTCACTTTATCTTATTATAAGCTGCAATTTTTGTCTTTTTATTTGTATTTTCATTTCAGGCAGCCAAGGTCATTAATGGGACAAAACGATCAACGCCTTTCTTTTTAATTCCTTATTTGTTGTTCCTAAAATCAAAATATGTGTAAGAGTTTATCATGTAAAATGAAGGGTATATTGGGATTAAATTTTTTATTAACTTGTATGCGTTACTTCATTAATTTTTTGTGTGACTTACGTGATTCTTTTTGCAATTAACTAAAGAATATATAATTCACATGAGTTTTTCTGAGGGCTCAGAAACATCTTTCATTTTAGAGAGAGAGAGAAAAGGAAAAAGGAGAGTAGAGGAAATTCAGGGTTTTAACCATAAAATTCTTTAATCAATCAAAAACTTAATGCCGTAAAATGGCCTTACTAGGGAAGTCCATGGAAAATTTGAGACGCTTTTCAAGTAGAATCATAAAATGACTCAACTAAAGTAAATTTTTTTTGCCATCCAAATATTATTCATCACAGATCAACTAAAAAGAAGCAAGCACTTCAAAAAAAAAATCCCTAGCAAATTTTTACATTTGTGATAGTTTTACTACTGTTGCTGTATTTTATTTTAAAATTTATTTCTCCATATATGTAGTAGAAACATCTTAGCCATCACAGAGCATCATTTGAAAATTGTAAGAACTTTAAGGGGAGTCAGTACCCTAAATACTTTCAAAAATTCGATTTTTTTATTTCTATATATTTTGATACTCCATTTCAGTACCTTTTTAATGATACAAACTTCTTGATCGTGATCATATGAGAAGTAAGTTAAAATAAACTTTTAAAAAATGTAAACATATTTTGATAAGGTATGATTTTCTTATTTAAATTGTTATATCAAGAAATGGTATTTTTGAAACTAAATGTTCCTTTTTCTCAGAACCTGAATTGTGTTAGGCTTTGAAATTTTTGCCACCAATTCCATACATCTAATTAGAATTTTTTAAAAATACTTTCTTTCTGTAAAATTTTTCTTTAGTATAAAGAAAAAAGTCTACTTAAGGTACAGAAAAAATTCACAATTGTATCTTTAATAGATTTTCAGAGAAAGGTACATGAACATGTGCAAATTAATATTATCGGTATAGGGGGTACTAACTCTCCTTAAAATATGTATTTTATTTATTGAGCTATTTTAATTTATTAATGTACAGGATTCGTCAAACCGGGCCCAGCACGGAAAAAAAAAAAAAAAGTCGTGGGTTTGTTAACACGACCACTTGAAGAAAATAGACTATCTCGATAAAGTCGATTTTTTTTTTTTCAAAATTTGCCGCATATTGAAACATTTATTTCAGAAACAAACTACTTATTAGATCTAAAATAAATAATACCAAGTATACGAAAATTGGCATCTGTCTTTATGAACAACTTCCTAAGTTTTAGGAATTAAAACTGCATATGGACTTCATAAAAAAAATCCAGGGTAGCTAAGGTTTTTTAAATTACTCCGATTTTTCTTCAAACCCTGTTCATGTATTCATTTGAAATTACTCCTGAAGTTATCTTGTAATACACCTTGAATATGCCCAAGAGTCGAACCTCGAAATTGTGGTGTGACTGCAAGGCGTACTGCTATTAACTGCTCTAGGGAGTTGCATTTCAGGACAGTTAAGCCTCTACAAGTATTCATTTCATCAAAATCTGTAAATTAATCGGTATTTTTGTAAATTTTGTGTTATTATTTAAGTCTGCAGAACAAAAAATATAAAACTCTAATTTACAAAAACTGTACACGTTTAACAGATATTGTAAACAAAAGGTTAAAAAAAAAACTACGTTTAGGAAAAAATGCACAAAATTTGAGCATTGTAATTCAAGGTACTATTTACGAGAGGAGTCGAAGGACCTTGAGCCCTCTCAATATGCCAAATTTTGCAAAACGTTAATTCATATTTTCCAAATATGGCTAAGCGTTTTTTTCCTGGATTTTTGTATAAGATATTTTTGCATTTTACTAGAGGGGCAAAAACTCCTCTACTTGAGTTTTCGAACATCAGAACACTTCCGTACTAAATTTGGAAAAGATCTGTCGTAAACTAGAATTGTCCGAGGAAAACCCCTTTATGACGGGAGGCCAAAACTCCCCCTCCCCCTTTGTAAATTTTTGCGCATCAAAGGAACTATGTGCCAAATTTGGCAGATATCATAAACTCGATTTCTGAAAAGGAAAACGCTCTATGGGGTTTTTCCTCCCTCAGGGTGGGAAGAAAACTCCCCTATGTGAATTCCTGAACATCAAAGGACCTCTTAAACAATCCAACATAAACTGAATTTTGCATAAGGGCAAATCTTCTTTGGGGGAATTTCCACCTCCATAGGGAGGCGAAAACTCCCCTATGTGGATTTTTCAGCATCAAAGAAAGCTATGTGCAAAATCTGTCAAAGGTCCAATGTAAACTAGATTTTTGTGAGAAGGAAAACCCTCTATGTGAATTATTGAGCATCAAAAGACCTATGAGCCAAATTTGGCAAAGATCCGACGTAAACTGAATGTGTACAAGGAAAAATCCTCTATATATTGTTTCCCATCGACAGGGGCGAAAACCCCAAGGAAGTTCTTGAGCATCAAAGTATCTACGAGTCAGATTTGGTAAACTCGATTTGTAAAAGGAAAAGTCCTGTATGTGGGCATCTGTACATCATAGAAATGGGGCGAACACTCTCCTATGAGATTTCTTGATCATCAAATGACTTGACAGAATTTAGTGTGCCAAATTTGTCATACATCCGACATAAACTGGATTTTTTTGTAAAGAAATAATCCTCATTGTGGTGTTTTTTTAGGGGGGGGGGCTTTCTATGAGGAATTTTCGAGCATCAAAAGATTTCAGTATAAAATTCAGCAGAGATCTGACGAAAACTGAATTTGTAAGTTGAAAACGCCCTTATGGGGTACACACTTCATTTTTTCGAATTTTTTTTACCTGTGAAAGCAGAATATTCAGTATTGTTTATTAACATCAAAATGAAACGTCATCCTACCGCTTTAATATAACGTAATGTTCCACGTTTAAAATTGGTGCAAAAGCGGTGGTACAACACCAGATTTCGACCTGCTATACGACATCGATCGACGAGACACATAGACGCTTTTTAGACCGTTCTGGGAGAACGTAATTTGAACGTGTCGGTTGGTGTGCTCTGAACGTGTTATAGAACGAGCTTTGAACTCCTTTGTGCTGCTTGGGGAGTAAACACGTTCATATATGAATAGATACATATATACATCAAATGCATGCACATGCCTACTCAAGTATATACGTGTATACTCACGCATGTATACGTGATTACCTATAGGAGTGTATACGTGTCTACACGAGTATATACGTGTATCACGTGTATATGCGAGTAAAGCGTAGAAAAGAACAATCATATGCGTGTTTTGCGCTTGTATCTCGAGTATATGCGTGCATACTTGAGTATATACATGTACAGTCGACGTATATACGCATATATAAGTGTACATACATACTTATACGAGTATACACGAGTTAATTCGTGGATATATCCAGTGCGTGTTTGTACGTGTCTACTCACGTAAATATATATGAAAGCACGAGTATATTCGTATGTTTACGTGTAAACACGATTATATACCTGTTAGACGTATATATGTGCATTTACGTGTATACACCAGTACATGTATCCACGTATATCCACGAGTATATCCGCTAATATACATGTATGCTTACAGAATGAATCCAAGATTTTTTGCAAAATCTAAGTGGTGTGAAAGGGGAGGATAAGAAGCAAAGAATCATAAGGAACTTATGGTCGCTGACGCGCTACATGCACAAAAGGTCAGAAACTGACGTTAGCAAAACAGGTCACAAATTTGTTACACAAAGATGATTTTACCCGACATTTTAGTTTTTAAGACATATTTAGAACAGTTGTTAAAAATTACGGCCTGTAGTAGTTCTAATACACGCATCGCAACGAAGGTGCAGCGACTGATGAAAGTTTTTCAGAAGTCTCGTAATTGCAACAGAGTGATTGCGATGCATGTATTACAGCTGCGAGCCGCAAATTTCATCAATAACTTTAAAATTTTGTTAAAACCTAAAATGTTGTGTAAAATTGTCTTTGTGTAATAAATTTGTGACATGTTTTGCATCCATCAGTTTCTGGCTTTGCGTGCATGTAGCGCGTCAGCCTTGAGTTTGATTCTGGATGTTTCTTATGATTCTTGCTTCTTATCCTCCCGTCTAACACCTTTTAATAATTTGACCAAGAGTTTAGACTCACCCTCTATACATGTATATCATATGCTTGTATGCAAGTGTGTACTCGAGTACGTACGCGTATATACGTGTCTACCTGAGTATATAATTGTTCGTATATATACGAGCATATAAGCGGGAATATACGTGTATAGTCGAATGTATATCTGTATAGATAAAAAATACCTGCAGGTACCCAAATACGTGTTTATTGGTGCATTTATGAGAATACGTATATATATACGTGCT
The DNA here is from genome assembly GCF_026930045.1 of Uloborus diversus. Lineage (NCBI taxonomy): Eukaryota > Metazoa > Arthropoda > Arachnida > Araneae > Uloboridae > Uloborus > Uloborus diversus. The sequence goes on from NC_072733.1 coordinate 78,289,636, forward strand.
TACACGAGTATATGCGTATACATACGCATATACTCGTAAATTTAACCCTGTTTATTGTAAAAACAATACATATTAAGTGAAATTAAGATTTAATTTATATCTGCGTTATACTTAAAGATTTAGTGACTTTAGAAGAACAATATTCGTTAAGCCTAATATTATGACCACTTTACCCCATCTTACTTAAATTGTTCTAACAAATTATTCAAAATAGATTCAGCTAACTGCTAATGAGTAAGAGTTCTTGAGACATGTAGGAAGCTTCCTGTACAGTCAAACTGTTCATAATTCTAACAAACAAAATTTCCCAAGGAAGTTAAAAAAAGGTGTTTAGATTTTAAGAATTTTCATATTTACATAAAATATTTTTTTTTACGAAATAAAATTTTGCCCATTGTAAAATTTTGTATTCAAAATATAGTTTATAAATGCACTACCCTAAAATAAAATTTTCACATTTATTCGAACATTAATTTCCAAGCTATAGCCATTTATTTGAATTATGACCACTTTACCCCATTGACCACTTTCCCCCACCAGACCCTATAGAAAAAAAGAAAGTAAAAACTTTAGACAAAATCTATATAATTAACTTCAGTTAATTTTTAGTATCTTTGTTCCAGAAATCGTTAGTTGAATATGCAATACGAACACATTGACGTAGTAAATAACTTAACACCTTCATACGCTAAAGTTAATTTAAAAATCAAACAAATAAAAATGTCATAGTAATGCATTTTTGTAAAAAAATATTACCCTGATTGCAATAAAATGAATTGAAATATTGAAAAATTGAAAAAGTTCTTCATGTTGCTGTTAAAAAATGCAATGCATTTCCTAAAAATCCCGGAAAACAGGCATTTGTTTTGGGTGTTAGGTACTAATTTTTCCAGAAAAAACTTTTGCTTTAAAAATGAATTTCTGAAATAAGTACTAAATATTTTTGGCTTCATAATAAAATAATAATGTATGCCAAGTAACGTATTAAATAGTTTTTTCTATTTATTAAGTAGAACAGCAATGTCTCTAAATCTTAATTAATAACTTCATCCGCCAAGATGCACCTTTTTCTCAGCAATAGACAATAGTAATAAGTCAAATAATGCAAAATTTATAGAGTAGCAGAGCTTTTAAAATACATGAACGCATTAAAAATTAAAAATAATTATCAAGCTTCATTAGCTTGAAGTTAATGCGGACAATAAAGCATCTCCCAAAGTTTGGATTTATTTATGATTCTATGTTTCGGAAAAGTTGAGTTTAGTAAAACTAAATAACAAACGAAAATGTTTCTATGCCTCTGAATAATTAATTGCATCCATCTCATAAAGTCATTAATAGTTTAATGGCATTACTTAGCCATTAACCAATGTTTAATACCTAAAAACAAATGCAGTTCAAATATTAAGTTAAGTTATATTTTATTGCGAAAGGAATCTTAAACGAGCTTGATTTGAGCACATCTTCGGTTCGTCATTAAAATTTTAAAACCTATAATCAAAAAGATGCGAAATGAAACTATAAATTTTCTAATGAACTATTTGACAAACAAAAAATTAAAATACAACTGTTTTGTTACAAACATGTTTGTGTGTGCATGTTAGATAATCCGTACAGAAAGTAATGCCGAGGAGTTGTGATTATAAGACATTTATGACTCGATGGTTAAAATATATTTTTTTAAGGTTTCAAAATAAATTCTCCTCAGTCAATATATCGATCAAGAGAGTAAGAACAAGCATTTTAGTTTACCTTGTTTTCATTTTCGTGCAATTGGCACTCGATTGAGGAAAATAATGCCATCATGTTTCGTACGAAACTTGGCAAGTCCTAAATATAGATAAAATGTAAACGATTGCAGAAATCTTTTTCATTTATTAAAAAAAAATTAAGTAAATTTTGAAATACTACTTCTTTTCGTTGCTTATGAAATTAGTAGGACTCGACCGATGGCATTTTTTGGCCGCTGGACCAATGCCGATTGTTGGCCGATTGTTCAAAGATGATCGATGGTCGATTATTTTCCCCAAATGGCCGATAGCAAAAAAAAAATCAATTGCTAAGACTGTCAGGAATTTGAAGGATCCTTCCCCCTTCACTAATTATCACTATGAATCTACAAACGTAAGTCTAATATTCGCATAGGTCCTTCCTCGGAAAATGTTCGAAACTGTAGTTCTAAAATTGCAGTTTACACGATCTCTGGTGACGTTCGGAGGAGGAGAATTTCAGGAACTTACGGTTCAAGCTCGGAGACTCCACCTCTGAAATTTCTTGAAGTTGAAGTTTTAAAAATGAAGCTTTTTTTTCTAGACGATTTCAACAATACTGGAGGGAAAGAAGGATGGGGATGCTCTCTAATTTTTAGCGAATGAAAATGATGTGTCCTAAATAAACTCCGTTGTGCAGAACATCTTTGTTGAAGTTAAAGTAAGAGAAGGGTTTCGGGCGACCTTTCGCCGGAATTTTTTTTCATTTAAAGTTCTAAAAACGCAATTATAGGCCACTTTGTAAACGTTAGGAAAGAGGTTTCGGTTCGGAGCATCCTCCCCGGAATACGGGAATTTAAATTCCAAAAACGAAATTTTAGTTAAAAATTAATGATGGAGGGAGAGAGAGGGTTCAGGGATTGGGGGTACTCCCAAGGAAATATTTCAGAAGTTAAGTCTAAAAAACAGAACAGCAGTTACCTTTAATGACAAAAAGATATGTTCGGGTACCCTCACATAGATTTTTTTTTAATCCTAAAAACGAAATTTTTTCGATCTTTAACTATGAAGGTGGACACTTTTCACTCTTGACTACCCCGTATTCACCACCATTTGTGTTTACCCGGTTGGATGGGACCCTGAACACAGCTCCAATTTTTTGATCCAGTCCAGAAGTCGATTAATCCCTGCTCCAGCACCCCCTGAGGTATAGTTTCAGTTGGAGGACTTTGTGACTACGAGAATATTAAAAGTCACCCAGTCACCATCAATGAAGACAGTGGATCTTCGACTGAATGGGATCGAACCTAGGATCCTCCGGTCACAAGTCCAATGCCTTTGCCGACTAGGCCACCACGGCCGCGTGAAGGAGGGCAGTAGGCACTCCCCTGGATTTTTTTTTCGAAATTAAAATCCTAAAAACTCGCTTCTCAGCTATTTTTGATGAAGTTTACTGGTGGAATGGGGTTTGGGGCTCTTACCCGAAATATTTCCAAAATTAAATCCTAAAAACGCAACTACAGGACATCATTCAAGATCAAAAATGGGGTTTAGAAAATCTCTCACAGAAATTATTCGACATTGAAGTTCTAAAAACAAAATTTTAAGCGGTTTTGGATGATGTTAGTGGGAGGTGAATTCGGGAATCTTTAGCAAAAAGATGTAGAGATTGAACTCCCTAAACCAAAGTTTAAGATAATCTTAGACGACATTGGGGGATCAGGTACTCTAGCATGAGAGGGGGGGGAGGGTGCTGGAACGCCATTGCGCGACTCCTGGATTTTCCATTGCAATCAAGCATCGATGCTACCTTATTTTTCCCCCTACGTATTTTAATTTTTAAACTATGCTATGATACATTTTTAAATGTAGGGATAATGTCGCGACCCCTAAGAAATGATTCGCGACCCCCTTGGGGGTCGCGATCCACAGGTTGGGAATTCCTGCTATAGGGGGACCCACTGACCCCGTATAGCAAAAATGTATGGGGTAAGTCGGACCCCCCTCTTAAACACTTATTAATAATATTTTATACAAAAATTCTTATTGCTTTATGAACTTTAAGTTAAACTAACCGTAAAAAATTAATTATCATAAAAAATAGTAAAAACTAACCCGGAAACACTTTTTTGAAAAATGTTGCTTGAACTCGCAAAAAATCAGAATTTTTTTTTTTTTTTTTACTAACTGCTATGACTTAGAAAAATTACAAGAATCCCAAATATGTGCAAAACCAATCACCGTGATGAAATTTCACATGATCAGTGCAAAAAAGTTCGAAAACTTAATACTTATTTCAGTTTTTTTTTGGGTGGGGGGTGTGACCCACTTACCCCAGTGACCCACTTACCTCAACCAACCCTATTTATTTTCGAGTCATCGAGGATTTATCGAAATTTGTATTTTACAAATTGAAAACTGCATAAACATTTAAGTATATTTCTAACTAAAAAACAGAAACTTAAAATACACTCTGTCGCAAAAAAAATTATGCACCCAGAAGAAATTGAGCTACACTCACGAAACTTGGCAGGCATGTTGTGTATAAGGAGGTAAGAAGATGATTAAAAATTCAGAATAAAAGATAATTTTATTAAGCAGTTACATCATGCAAAAGGCTACAAATCAGTAAGTAGTAAAGCCACCTCTGGCAGCTATACAAGCTGAAACACGACGTGGCATCGAATCAGTTAGGTCACTTATGATCCCCTGCCCAAGATCATGCCATAATCTTTGCAACTGCGTCGTTAATTCCCCTGTATTCCGGGATGGCTGCAATTGCCTTCCCAGCGTCCCAGACATGCTCTATTTGCGAAAGGTCTGGTGACCTGGCAGGTCATGGGAGTATGTCATATCCCTGAAGACAATATTGAGCGAGTCGCGCAGTATGTGGACGAGCATTGTCCTGCTGATAAATGGCATCTGGGCGACTTGATAGCATGGGCAGAACAATCGGCGTTAAAATGCTGTCCAAATATCTGCGAGCTGTCAAAGCTCCTTGGAGAACAACTAGAGGTGAGCGTGTGTCCCAAGAAATCGCTCCCTACACTGTCACAGCTTGTGAAATGACTGTATGCCGCTCGACAACAAATGCCGGATCTGAGCAGTGGCCGGTGCGCCTCTATACAAGTGTACAGTGATCATCAGCACCGAGACTGAATCGGGATTCATCGCTGAAGATCAGACGCCTCCAGTCTGTTACACTCCAAGCTGCGCGAGGTCGGCAAAAATCCAGTCGACACTGCCTGTGATGTGGGGTCAGTGTCAAGCGTCTTAATGGACGTCGGCTCCTTAAGCCAATTTCGGCCAGTCGTCTCCTAATGGTTTCCCTTGATACCACCGGATGCCTGGAAGGGGGTAAGTGGCGTTGAATCAATGCTAGCGACGTTCTCGGTGTCGACGTAGCCGCTCTTCTGATTGCGCGATCCTCACGTTCATTTGTGTTCCTGGGACGCCCTGACCCTCCGCGACGGTAGCCTCTCCCTTCCGTGATCCACTGTTGCCAACAACGAGCAACTACCATATCACTCCGACCGAGGTAGCGGCCGATACTCCTGTTTGACCAACCTGCTTCTCTGAGGCCTGTTATACGGCCCCTATCAAACTCCGTCAGCTGTTCGTACTGCCGCCGGTTACGCCTTAGAGGCATCTTAAGTCACAATACAGTCTACCGAAGTCAACAGATTCGATTGAATAGCCCTACGGCACAAGTATTCATGCTTTTAAACTCTCTCACCTGTGCAACTCACATGCTCATAGCGCGCTTAGCCTTGTTTTATTGGCGCTGAAATTTTAATCATTTGCATATTGGCTACCAAACTGCATTTATTCCGAGTTTCATGATTGTAGCTCTAATTCTTCTAGGTGCATATATTTTTTTGCAACAGAGTGTATCATTGGCCTCACGTATATTTATAGCATTGAAACCTAAAATTTATAATAGTTTCTTTGAAGAAGATTCACAAAAAGTGCATGTAAGAACAAAGGTGGAGCTTTTAGGTTTTCAACATTCTTTCGTTTTCTACAATAACATATACTCAATTATTAAGTAGCATGTTTATAAAAGGTAATTAAAATTATTATAATTTAATAGATCAACGTACTGTTGGGTACTGTGCTCTATCTCCTTCTGATTAATTTCTTCTTAATTTTCTTGTCGTGTAGCTTTGGTTAATCCGGGAGATAATAGTTTTTCATCTATTCTCAACATACAACCAGGACTTCCCTTTTTCCTTTTCATTTCTGAAAACTTATGGGATTTTAATAACTTTTTATGCATTTCCATGTGCAATCAAAACGGTTATTCAAATTTTCGTCAAATTGTTTATCTTTCTGTATATCAAAATCCTTTTGCCGAGACTTATGCTTGACTAAATTACGCCACGTTGTAATAAGCGTTTAACACTTTTCAATGCATCTTGATCGATGTTGAGTTAGTATGCTCAACATCATACCTTCAATCAAATAAAACAGTTTCATCTATCACTAGTGAAGCACTATTGTGTAAGCTCAAATTCATTTTGAACATATATAACATAGTACATGTAGAACATCTCCACAAGATGGCAACTTAACACCAGTAGTTTGATTTTTCGTCGAACCGACAAGAAAAATTTATTTCCGTGTCATGATTGCGTGAAAATCATTTCAATTAACATTAAAATAAGCTACAGCTGATATTAATGCATAAACTTAGTTTTAGATTAAATCTTGTTTCTCAAAACAAGTCCGGGGATGTCAAGAAAGGAAAGCCCTTTGAAGTCCAGCACCTCCCATTCTCAAGTCATTTTAACCTTTCGACCAATTTTGCCACCTGTATTAGAGACAGGAAATTTTGTAAATCTACAACTCTAAAGCAAGGGAGGAGGCAATATGTTGCTGTGAAAGGCCATTCATTGAATGCCTTTGGGATTCCTCGAATCTATCTTGGTGGAAAGAAATTTTCTTCTGCCGCTTCGGCGGGAACGGGCGCTGAAGAGTTGTACGCCTGTCCCAAGGCCATTAGTGTATATGTACAGTCTGTAACATGTAAAATTTTGCTGAACGACAGTGAGAAAATAGTCATTTAGGAAGTAGAAACATCTATTGTTGTTTAAAATTATTTTAACTATAAAAAATAATAATATCTTAAAATAAATATGAGAAATTCCGCAATTTTTTCAATCAAACTTAAAAAAGGAGGCCTTTGGGGCACTGGTTAATAATGGATTGTCTTAAAATTTTGCAGTAGTCATTTATTTGTATGATGGAAAAAATATCGGGGGCGTCGCATAAAATATATACAGGGTGCGGCAGAAATAACTTTCATGTTTGACGCCAGTTTCTCTGACAATAATTATGCTGAGTTAGTCACTGTTGTGACCATGAGTAGTGCGTAGTTTATCACTTTGATTGATGACATGGAATCGAATTTGCATTACTGTATGCATGTAATACTTTGAACCGGTCAATCAATCTCTAATTTGTGTCTATGTTATATACAGAAAAAGCTGCGTTTTTGTTTATCTTTCTTTTTTTTTAATGGTAACAAAGAAACTAAAAACATGATCAGAATCTCTGCAGTTTCCCCGATGCCCTGAAAATAGGGGAGAGTGTTGTAATTTGGGACACTGCTAATTTCTAAACACCTATTTTTAGCAGCCATGTTTTTGTAATCTCTAATAGTAACCTTCACCACTAACTGGTGTCATAGGAAAACTCAGCATCAAATGAGCAAAATTGACGAGTTTGTGAGAAAAAGAAGGTTTCATGACTGCAAAGTAAATATTTTCTTCATTTTCTGTCTTTGTATTTGTGAATTTAATAAACTGAATTTTATTTTGTTATAAAAGAGAAGTACTTTAAATATTTTGGTTGTGAGAAAATAATGATAGTGCATCTAGATTGACCATTATTTTGGTTTTTCTTAAACCGCGTGGTGATTGTACCTTGGGACAGCCAAATATTTTGTACCTTAGGACACTTTCCAAGGTACAACATATACATGGTTCTTAATAATTAAGATATGTTTAGGAACATGTAACAATGTTCTAATCTTATGTAGTCTTTTAAACACATTTAATGTTAGATAATAATTCATAACTCATTATTCATAATTCATAATTAATTAGTCATGATTTAATTCACTACCATGAAAAAAATATTCTTTTCTGTTTTCTGGTGCAAAATTGGTTTAAGTATATAGCGGTTTCCTGAATCATGAAGACTTTCCCATAGTACAACAGGATGTGTCCCAAGGTACAATAGGATGTTTTACTTTGGGACAGCTTGGAACTTTTACTTTAAATGACTGCAATAATTTATTTTCAAACTGCCTGAATTTTAAAAAATATATTGTATAGAAGTATGTTGACGTATTTTAATGTGACTTTTAGATTTTAAATTTGATTCAAATTATTGACGCTAAGAATTAAAATATGAAAAATGTCCCAAGTTACAACACTCTCTTCTATTTTGGTTTTTGAGAATAAGATATTTGAATTTCTCCCGTACACTCTAATGTCAAAATGTTTCTCATTATTCAAAAAATACCTATGAAAACACACAATCAAAAAAAAGATAATAATAATAATTTTATAAATATTTTTTACGTCAAAAAAGTCTTTCACAAAAAGTCTGTCCGAAGCAAATCCGTCTTTAATTCAGATTTTATTGATGCATTAAATTTTACCAGTAAGACTATTAAAAAATTTTTTTGAACTGTTCAAAACCAAACGAAGAACTGTAGAAGGCAAAAACCTAAACATGGGAATGAGATTTCCTGGCTTCCAGCAAAAAAGGATTCGTTCGAATCGGACAATTTTCGCAAGAATTATTGAGGCGGAGAGAGGGGGACAGACGGACAAACATTTCTCTTTCTCATAACTCTACTTTCAAACATTTCGTTTGTGGGAACAGGAGACAATTTTTCAAAATCCCACAGGGAGTAACATTGCTAATGGTGATAGGTAGGCAAGAGGTCTTTGCTTTCTCCCCTTTATCCACCATTCCGTATTAGCTATGGAAAAGAAGAAATAATATGATCGGATATCAATTTCGTACGTAATTTAATTAATTACGCTATTTATTAAATATCAAATATTCTCATGTTTTGAAATATCAGAGGAAAATTGCCGGTATTTTTACAATAACTTTTTTACCTACGAAAGATTACTAAATAAATTTCGCACAACTGCTTCTATGTAATTAAAGGGGAAGGGGAGGGTTACGATTCATTTTCCACTTATTAAAAAAGAGCTTACTTTAATCAAAGAAGTGATTTTACACTTATTTTAATAAAGGGTCAAATTTTTTTTATGATAGGGCTTGCGGGTGGCATTGATAATGTTACATACTATATACACCAATTTAGAGGGAGACTATGTAAAGTTTTAAAATTTAAGTTTAAAAGTTACAATGAAAATCGATATTCAACTCAAATTGTTGTTGGAATAGCGGGGGAAAAATCTTGTTACAAAACACAAAACTGAATAAAAATTATTCATAAGAGTTTCTTTTTTTTTCATTTCAAAGAGAAATCTTCCGTTCTTTTTTTTTTTTTTTTTTTTCTTATCTATCAACGTTGACATTTATGTGTGATGAAGAGAGATTCATCAAAGAGAATTTTCGAGATGAATATCGGAAATACGATTCCTCAGTTTTGACTTTACATTCTTCATTTTAGAGAAATAGCTTCTCACAGATGTAAGTGCTGCAAAAAAGGGATGTTGTGGACAAAACATGTGATCTGAGGGCTTTAATCTATCTTTTTTAACATACAATAAAAAAAACTGCAATGTCTCAAAGTTTTTAAATTTCTCCTGTAAATCGTTGTTATATTGAAACGCAAAAAGCTCGATTTGATGCAATAGTAGTTCACGAAATGCCAGCAAGAAAAGAAAAAAGTATTTAAACTAAATCTTTCGGTCGACAATTTCTACGCAGAAGCATTTCCACACGAAATCTACGCAGTGGGTCGCTTTCGGCCCACGGGTACAACGGTCGAAGATCACTGGTAAAAAGTATATCTTTTAATATGCTGTCTAAAACAACTGTCTGAAATATATCTTAAAATGCGGTTCACAATCAAGAAATGTTTAACTTTTATTGCATTCATTTTCGAAAGGTTTATGTGCTAATTTACTCTTTTATTATATACTTTGTATTTTCTTTTAAATTTTTATTTTAATCAGTTACTTGATAAATTAAATTTTTTTTGCTCACGAAGTAAAGTACAGAGCACACAAAAAATTTCACGATGCACTTGTCACGGTGCTCCTATTAATTCAGCATGCAATTTGTTTCAGAAATACGACACTTAACTTTGGGTGCAAGGTTTGAAAAGCATCTAAGACTTTAAAATCATGACTTATTAATAATTATTTATTTTTTTAATGATACAAGCATTGAAATAAACTTACCAGCCATCGTCATCACTTTTAACAAGACTATCACTATCACAATGGTCAGGGGGAGGCCCGCCATTGGGGGAAATTAGACGGCTAAAAGTTCCACTTTGGGACGGCCGCTCTTCCTGGCAGTTACCGATGGTTTGAGCGCTGGGGAACTTCACTTCAAGGATCCTAACTCCCAAAGATCGATGGTGGCGCTCATTTCTTTAAATGCCGCCCAGGCACGTGGATAGATCACACACGTGGCTTTAAAAAAGTTTCGTTTGAAATCTAAAAGAAACGTAGACATGCTGAAAGAAAACACGTAATACCTTGAAGTTAAACTTTTCCGCGGGATTCGGAGATTTCAAGAACTCTGTAGGTGGAAAAACATAACTGTGTGATTATTCTTTGTTGACGTAAAGTGTTCTTTTAAAAACATTTCTTTAATAGGTAAACTTGGTGTAGGTTATGGTATAAAAATCAAAAATGCAAAATAAAAAAATGAACAGTTTAATGAAATTTGAAAAAAAAAAATCAACACATTTAAAGGTGAATTTCATCCATAAGCTCATTTCATTTGCATTGAAAAGGGCGTTCCTTGTAACGACGAAACACGTGTCTGCAGTAATCTGCAATTTATGCTATTTGACGTTGTTATTTCTTATTTTGCATTAAAAGACGCTTTGAACTTTCAGATTTCGACTGGAAAAACATAGTTGCATGTTTATTCTTTACTGAAAAACAAATTGCTTTTTTTAAAATATTTCTTTAATAGGTAAAATTGGTAAAAGTTATCATATGAAAATGAAAAAATGTAAGGTGATAAACGAAATATTTACTGAAGTTTAAAACACATAGATTCATAAAAAAATAACTCCGAAATTATAGATTCTGACTTCGCCTTCAAAGTCAAAAACTTGGCACTTCAGCCATCATCACGTATATCACTACATTTAAAAGCACATTTTAAAGCACATGTCTCTTTGTGCAACTAATTTATTTATTCGTATATATATACTAGCTGACCCAGCCACGCGTTGCTGTGGCAAAGAAGTTGGATTAAAATAAAATTTTACTCATTATTTTGATAGAATCAAATAAATATTTTTAATAGAGTTTAAAATAGTATAGCCGATTTTAAAACATATGAGATTGATAATGGGCGTGATTCAATGTACAAACGATTCATAAATGTTCCTGGAAAATTATGGGCAGCTGATGTGGCCAATTTTCGCCAGGAACATGTCATGCCAAAACCCGGAAAGTTTTCCGATAAAAGTTAATAACCTTCCTGATATTATCTCGGAAACCTCTTCAAAAATTCGAAGATCTTTCCGTTTGAAGTTAGTCGTGTTTCTTGAACTTTGGTGTAAACTTAGGAAGGAATAAAAAAAAAGAGCTTAGCACCTTTCTGATTTATTAAGGAACTTCTATAAGCAGTAATGCAAACATAGCCAAAGCTTAGCCAGAACTGCAAGCAAGTATAGAAAATTTTTACTCAGTAACGTTTCGGATTTTTTTTTTTTTTTTTTTTTTTTTTTTTTTTTTTTTTTTTTTTTTTTTTTTTTTTTTACAGTGCAGGCTGAAGAAAGTACTTTTTGAATTCAGTAAGAACTAACAAAATTTTCTATGGAAAAAGCACTATGCTTACGCTTAGTAAAATTTGTAAGTATGACTTTGGCCAAAAAAAAAAGCAAAAATAACTTGAAAGTGATGGTAAATATCGAAACTGATTGTAAAATAACCGAATGTAGAAACTAAGGGTAAACCACCATACGCTTTTAGATTCTACATAACATTTTATTCATGTCTGCTTTCTCTATAGTTTGTAATCAATAACTTCTTTACAAAATACACTAACTAAATTAAAAACATAATAATTAAATTTCTCAATGAAGTAGATAACATTGACTTCGAACTATTGTTTCTGTTATTTGAAAACTGAAAACTGTCTAAGCACTAAGTTGTGCACAATGTTCTTGCTTAACCAGTCTTTTGCTTATACGAAAAGTATGATAACTTTCCACTTGTGAGTAGGTGTTATATGGTTGCCCATGATAGAAATATTTATGTTTCAAGTCCAAACCGAAAGAAGACATTGTTTGTTGTTGAGATCTATTTATGGTCTTTGCAAAAGCTAAACGAATCAAAAATTGAAGCCTTTCAAATGTGTTTGAAAATTATGACGCTATTAATGGATTAAGTGGACACAAACATTTCTCCTTTAAACTTTATCGTCAAAATTGTTGAATTTTGATGAAGAAACGTGTATCGTTGCAAAATTTAGGTGGGTTTAAATCGCGAAAAAGAATAAATTGTTGAGCCAATTTTCAACCGGAAATCGTGTAGTCGCATTCCTGGTGTATCCAGGGAATTTAAAATTCAGTTGGAATATTTACTGCTTTGTTTTCATCGACAACTGTATAGACTTGTTCAGCATCAATGGGGAGCTTTTTTTTTCAGCCGTCAGTAATGGCCCATTATTCGCAATAATTGTAGCTAAGACAGCGTCATTGCTCTGTTGTTATACGTTGAAAATTAGTGTTAACTAAGTCGGTGGCCCAACTGTCAGGTGACGGCATATCATAATAACTAAGTGGCAAATTTGAAATTGAAACGCAAAAACCTTCAGTTAAAACTAAAAGTTCATATTTATCTCTGGTGTAAAATCTGGATTTAAATATTTGTGTGTTTAGTAAATTTTATGAAATACGTCTTCAAACGTAAAAGTTATATTGTTTCTCTTTAAAAAATGATGATTGTGTTGGATAGAATGTCGTCAAAATTGTTTTAAACAGTTGACGAATACTGTTTCTCCTTACGTCAAACCTGCATTAGAAAGTGTCAACTCCCAATGCCTTTGTGCGACCAATAAATACAATTTCTGACATGCATAGTGATATGTATTTGACAGTCGACATATGACGATCCACAAATACTCCTGTCTGTTCGAAAATGTTTACCGAAACCAAAACTGCTACAAAACCAGCGCGATTACAGAGGCAATTATGATTTAAAAAAAATTTAATTTATCTGGAAATAGACTCTCAATTAGTTCAGTTTTCGTCTCAACGGCAGTGTAGAAATTGTCTGTCTATTTGTTGTACTGTATATTTTGATACAGTTCAATTTCACCGTTTCCAATACCCAGCAATTGCTTAGAAAATACTTCAGGGATTAGATTATTTTGCGTTTATACTCGCATTATCTCGACATTACGCTATAAAAACGATTGTTTTAAACATGCTTTGATTTCATCGGAATAACTGGTAATGTCTGCCGGAAGTCCACAGACAGTATTCAGACAATTTCGCCTAAAAGTTTATCGTTGCCGTTCAAATCTTGCACAATCTTATGATGTGCTTCGAATTAATGCTTTTACTCATGAGCCATAGTACACTTATCCGAAATTTTAATTTCACTCCTCTCTTGCAACACTACAGCCATTCCACGTTTTTTTTTTTCTTTTAAATGTTACACATTGCGTTTTGTTTGTTATGAATATCTAATAGGCAACTTTAAAGCTGAATGTGCTGTTCGTCTACCATCTAAAAAAAGTAGCAGCAATGCCTGACGATGCAATTCTCATTGCAATTTTCTGTTGTGAACGTATCTTTGCAAGAATTAATGATATTTAAAGTTTCTTGGGGAATAAAATAAAGAAAATTATTGTTTTCCGTTTAAATTCATTATACTTCCTGAAATTAACATGGATTATTTTTGAAGAATTTAGTAGTCTTCTTAGTTAAAGGAAGTTATGTTTCTAGCACCTTCAGAGAAGTCTATCGCAGGTTTAATATAATAGCCTGGAACCTTCCTGCTTTTCTAAGAAAGCTCTCAAAGCATTAATGCACACATTGCCAACGCGAAGACAGATCTCAAGCAAGTATCTCGAATGCAACTCTTGCAAAGCTTCGCGATCCAGATGTCTTTTCGCACACATTGGGCGTTGAGTCAATCTGGATGAACCGTAATCGTTTCAAAACCGATACACCTATTTAATACGTTTAGTTAATCTTGATACTGGTGGAGAAAAATATTTTTCACAACGGTGTGAAATCTGCAATTTGTAGCAATTCAAGGAAACGTTTTGAAAAATATTGTTGATTTTCTCAGGAAGTGAATAATAACCTGTAATATCCCGAAACGTTATATGGAAATTCTAAGCAACATTTCTGAGTTTTTTTATCATGGTGTTTTCAGTAGTAAGTCATACGATGTTAGAGTTATATCGATTAATTAACTTACACCGCCATCTATTACGAATTTTTAGAACTAAACAATTAATTCAGACTATTATTGCATAATTAATATGAAATTTGCAATAAAAAATTATAAAAACTATCCTATCTTTTAAGTTGGACCAAATTACAGATACGTATAAAATTTGATAAAAATCGGTTCAGTAGTTACGGAATTTACCCCGAACAAACATTGTGACACGAGATTTTTATATATATAGATATACTAGCTGACCCAGCCACGCGTTGCTGTGGCAAAGAAGTTGGATTAAAATAAACTTGAACTCATTATTTTCATAGAATCAAATAAATATTTTTAATACAGCTTAAAATAGTATAGCCGATTTTATAACATATGAGATTGATAATGGGCGTTATTCAATGTAAAAACGATTCCTAAATGTTCCTGGAAAATTATGGGCAGCTGATGTGGCCAATTTCTGCCAGTATCATGTCAAGCCAAAACCCGGAAAGTTTTCCGATAAAAGTTAATAACCTTCCTGAAATCATCTCGGAAGCCTCTTGAAAAATTCGAAGATCTTCCCGTTTGAAGTTAGTCGTGTTTCTGGAACTTTAGTGTAAACTTAGGAAGGAATACAAAAAAAAAGCGTAGCACCTTTCTGATTTATTAAGGAACTTCTATAAGCAGTAATGCAAACATAGCCAAAGCTTAGCCAGAACTGCAAGCAATTATCGAAAATTTTTACTCAGTAACGTTTCGGATTTGTTTTTTTTTTTTTTTTTTTTTTTTTACCGTGCAGGCTGAAGTTAGTACTTATTGAATTCAATAAGTACTAACTAAATTTTCTATGGAAAAAGCACTATACTTACGCTTAGTAAATTTTGTAAGTATAACTTCCTCAAAAAAAAAAAAAAAAAATAACTTGAAAGTGATAGTAAATATCGAAACTGATTGTAAAATAACCGAATGTAGAAACTAAGGGTAAACCACCATACACTTTTAGATTCTACACTACATTTTATTCACATTAGCTTTCTCTATAGTTTGTAATCAATATCTTCTTTACAAAATACACTAACTTAATTAAAAACTTATAAAAATTAAATTTTTTCAATGAAGTAGATAACATTGACTTCGAACTATTGTTTCTATTATTTGAAAACGGAAAACTGTCTAAGCACTAACTTGCGCACAATGTTCTTGATCAACCAGTCTTTTGCTAATACGAAAAGTATGATAACTTTCCACGTGTGAGTAGGCAGTATTTCGTTGGCCATAAGAGAAATATTTATGTTTCAAGTACAAACCGAAAGAAGACATTTTTTGTTCTTTAAATCTATTTATGGTCTTTGCAAAAGCTAAACGAATTAAAAATTGAAGCCTTTCAAATGTGTTTGAAAATTATGACGCTAATAATGGATTACGTGGCAACACAAACATTTCTCATTTAAACTTTTCCGACAAATATTGTTGACTTTTAATGCAGAAACGTGTACCGTTGCGTAATTTAGGTGGGTTTAAATCGCGAAAAAGAATAAATTGTTGAGCCAATTTTCAACCGGAAATCGTGTAGACGCATTCCTGGTGTATCCAGGGAATTTAAAAATTCATTTGGAGTGTTTACTGCTTTGTTTTCATCGACAACTGTATAGGCTTGTTCAGCATCAATGGGGAGCTTTTTTTTTAAAGCCGTCAGTAATGGCTCATTATTCGCAATAATTGTAGCTAAGAAAGAGTCATTGCTCTGTTGTTATACGTTGCAAATCAGTGTTAATTAAGTCGGTGGCCCAACTATCAAGTGACCGCATATCATAATAACTAAGTGGCAAATTTGAAATTGAAACGCAAAAACCTTCAGTTAAAACTAAAGCTTCATATTCATCTCTGGTGTAAAATCTGGATTTGGACATTTGTGCGTTTGTTAAACTTTATGAAATACGTCTTCAAACGTGAAAGTAATATAGTTTCTCCTTAAAAAATAATGATTTTGTTGGATAGTATGTCGTCAAAATTGTTTTAAACAGTTGACGAATACTGTTTCTCCTTATGTAAACCTGCATTAGAAAGTGTCAACTCCCAATGACTTTGTGCTACCAATAAATACAATTTGCGACATGCATCAGGATATGTATTTGACAGTCGACAATTGACGATCCACAAATATTCCTGTTTGTTCGGGAATGTTTACCGAAAACAAAACTGCTACAAGAACAGCGCGATTACAGAGGCAATTATGATTTTAAAAAAAATAAATTTATCTGGAAATAGACTCTCAATTAGTTCACTTTTCGTCTCAACGGCAGTGCAGAAATTGTCTGGCTATTTGTTGTACTGTATATTTTGATACAGTTCAATTTCACCGTTTCCAATACTCAGCAATTGCTTAGAAAATACTTATGCGATTAGATTATTTTGCGTTTATACTCGCATGTTCATGGCCAATCGCATTATCTCGTCATTACGCTATAAAAAACGTTTTTTTTAAACATGCGTTGATTTCATCGGAATAACTGGTAATGTCTGCCGGAAGTCCCCAGACAGTATTCAGACAATTTCGCCTAAAAGTTTATCGTTGCCATTCAAATCTTGCATAATCCTATGATGTGCTTCGAATGAATGCTTTTACTCATGAGCCATAGTACACTTATCCCAAATTATAATTTCACTCTCTTGCAATGCTACAGCCATACCACATCTTTTATTTCTTTATTGTACACATTGCGATTTGCTTGTTATGAATATCTAATAGGCAACTTTAAAGCTGAATGTGCTGTTCGTGTACCATCTAAAAAAAGTAGCAGCAATGCCTGACGATGCAATTGTCACTGCAATTTTCTGTTGCGAATGTATCTTTGCAAGAATTAATGATATTAAAAATTTCCTGGGGAACAAAATAAAGAAAATAATTGTTTTCCGCTTAAATTCATTAACTTTCCTGAAATTAACCTGGAATATTTTTGAAGAATTCAGTAGTCTTCTTGGTTAAAAAGGCAGTTATGATTCTGGCACCTGCAGAGAAGCCTAACGCAAGATTAATATAATAGCCCGGAACCTTCCTGCTTTTCTAAGAAAGCTCTCAAAGCATTAATACACGCATTGCCAACGCGAAGACAGACTCTCAAGCAAGTAGCTCGAATGTAGTTCCGCTGCAACTCTTGCCAAACTTCGTGATCCAGATAACTTTTCGCACTCATTGGGTGTTGAGTCAATCTGGACAAACCGCAATCACTCCGAAACCGATACACCTATTAAATACGTTTAGTTAATCTTGATACTGGTGGAGAAAAATACTTTCCACAACGGTGTGAAATCTGCAATTTGTAGCAATTCAAGGAAACGTTTTGAAAAATATAGTTGATTTTCTCAGGGAGTAAATAATAACCTGTAATATCCCGAAACGTTATATGGAAAATCTAAGCAACATCTCTGAGTTTTCTTTATCATGGTGTTTTTAGCAGTAAGTCATACGATGTTCGAGTTATATCGATTAAATTACTTACACCGCCATCTATTAAGAATTTTTAGAACTAAACAATTAATTCACACTATTATTGCATAATTAAAATGAAATTTGCAGTAAAAAATTATAAAAACTATTCTATCTTTTAAGTTGGACCAAATGACACATAGATATGAAATTTGAGAAAAATCGGTTGAGTAGTTTCGGAGTTTACCCCGAACAAACATCGTGACACGAGATTTTTATATATATAGATATATCTATATATATAAAAATCTCGTGTCACGATGTTTGTTCGGGGTAAACTCCGAAACTACTCAACCGATTTTTCTCAAATTTCATATCTATGTGTCATTTGGTCCAACTTAAAAGATAGAATAGTTTTTATAATTTTTTACTGCAAATTTCATTTTAATTATGCAATAATAGTGTGAATTAATTGTTTAGTTCTAAAAATTCTTAATAGATGGCGGTGTAAGTAATTTAATCGATATAACTCGAACATCGTATGACTTACTGCTAAAAACACCATGATAAAGAAAACTCAGAGATGTTGCTTAGATTTTCCATATAACGTTTCGGGATATTACAGGTTATTATTTACTCCCTGAGAAAATCAACTATATTTTTCAAAACGTTTCCTTGAATTGCTACAAATTGCAGATTTCACACCGTTGTGGAAAGTATTTTTCTCCACCAGTATCAAGATTAACTAAACGTATTTAATAGGTGTATCGGTTTCGGAGTGATTGCGGTTTGTCCAGATTGACTCAACACCCAATGAGTGCGAAAAGTTATCTGGATCACGAAGTTTGGCAAGAGTTGCAGCGGAACTACATTCGAGCTACTTGCTTGAGAGTCTGTCTTCGCGTTGGCAATGCGTGTATTAATGCTTTGAGAGCTTTCTTAGAAAAGCAGGAAGGTTCCGGGCTATTATATTAATCTTGCGTTAGGCTTCTCTGCAGGTGCCAGAATCATAACTGCCTTTTTAACCAAGAAGACTACTGAATTCTTCAAAAATATTCCAGGTTAATTTCAGGAAAGTTAATGAATTTAAGCGGAAAACAATTATTTTCTTTATTTTGTTCCCCAGGAAATTTTTAATATCATTAATTCTTGCAAAGATACATTCGCAACAGAAAATTGCAGTGACAATTGCATCGTCAGGCATTGCTGCTACTTTTTTTAGATGGTACACGAACAGCACATTCAGCTTTAAAGTTGCCTATTAGATATTCATAACAAGCAAATCGCAATGTGTACAATAAAGAAATAAAAGATGTGGTATGGCTGTAGCATTGCAAGAGAGTGAAATTATAATTTGGGATAAGTGTACTATGGCTCATGAGTAAAAGCATTCATTCGAAGCACATCATAGGATTATGCAAGATTTGAATGGCAACGATAAACTTTTAGGCGAAATTGTCTGAATACTGTCTGGGGACTTCCGGCAGACTTTACCAGTTATTCCGATGAAATCAACGCATGTTTAAAAAAAACGTTTTTTATAGCGTAATGACGAGATAATGCGATTGGCCATGAACATGCGAGTATAAACGCAAAATAATCTAATCGCATAAGTATTTTCTAAGCAATTGCTGAGTATTGGAAACGGTGAAATTGAACTGTATCAAAATATACAGTACAACAAATAGCCAGACAATTTCTGCACTGCCGTTGAGACGAAAAGTGAACTAATTGAGAGTCTATTTCCAGATAAATTTATTTTTTTTTAAAATCATAATTGCCTCTGTAATCGCGCTGTTCTTGTAGCAGTTTTGTTTTCGGTAAACATTCCCGAACAAACAGGAATATTTGTGGATCGTCAATTGTCGACTGTCAAATACATATCCTGATGCATGTCGCAAATTGTATTTATTGGTAGCACAAAGTCATTGGGAGTTGACACTTTCTAATGCAGGTTTACATAAGGAGAAACAGTATTCGTCAACTGTTTAAAACAATTTTGACGACATACTATCCAACAAAATCATTATTTTTTAAGGAGAAACTATATTACTTTCACGTTTGAAGACGTATTTCATAAAGTTTAACAAACGCACAAATGTCCAAATCCAGATTTTACACCAGAGATGAATATGAAGCTTTAGTTTTAACTGAAGGTTTTTGCGTTTCAATTTCAAATTTGCCACTTAGTTATTATGATATGCGGTCACTTGATAGTTGGGCCACCGACTTAATTAACACTGATTTGCAACGTATAACAACAGAGCAATGACTCTTTCTTAGCTACAATTATTGCGAATAATGAGCCATTACTGACGGCTTTAAAAAAAAAGCTCCCCATTGATGCTGAACAAGCCTATACAGTTGTCGATGAAAACAAAGCAGTAAACACTCCAAATGAATTTTTAAATTCCCTGGATACACCAGGAATGCGTCTACACGATTTCCGGTTGAAAATTGGCTCAACAATTTATTCTTTTTCGCGATTTAAACCCACCTAAATTACGCAACGGTACACGTTTCTGCATTAAAAGTCAACAATATTTGTCGGAAAAGTTTAAATGAGAAATGTTTGTGTTGCCACGTAAT
The DNA here is from genome assembly GCF_026930045.1 of Uloborus diversus. Taxonomy (NCBI): domain Eukaryota; kingdom Metazoa; phylum Arthropoda; class Arachnida; order Araneae; family Uloboridae; genus Uloborus; species Uloborus diversus. The sequence goes on from NC_072733.1 coordinate 78,309,936, forward strand.
CCATTATTAGCGTCATAATTTTCAAACACATTTGAAAGGCTTCAATTTTTAAACG